>NC_020492.1:5134499-5177279 GCF_000184155.1 Fragaria vesca subsp. vesca
AATGGCGAAGAATCCGGTATGTCATAACAAAACGAAGCATATCAAGATCAAGCATCACTTCTTGAGAGAAGCTTCAAAAAACAAAGAAATTGAGCTCCACTACTGCAAGACAGAATTACAGCTAGCCGACATCTTCACTAAGGCACTCGCAAGAACAAGATTTGAAATACTGCGAAGCATGCTTGGAGTAGCACCAATGCGCATTAAGGAAGAGTGTTAAACAGTAATGCGCACTAGTCTCTCTAGACTATATTTAAGATTATCTAGTTTAATCTAAAACTTATCTCTAGTGATCATGTATGGTTGTAGAAAAATCTAGATTAAATGTAATTAAATATAATCTAGTATTGTCTAGAGTGAAGTCATGTCAATGGAGGTAAACCAATGTCGGTTTACAACTTTATAAATATGTATCAAAGCTTGTATCATGATGTAATCAACCAAGCTATCAATACAAACTCTGTTTTTCTACAACAACTAAATCTCCTCTGTTGCACACCTTCTCTAATCCAAATCTTCCATTTCCTAAACACTCTTTGGCCTAAACACTAACTACCTTACCTTCTAAAAACCATCAGTTAAACGCGTCTATGGAATGTCATTCTCAGTTCATGGCTGCAAAATCCCCTTCCATATTAAGTAGCGTTCATGTGCTTACTGCTCCTTCTACCCCTTCAGCATGGAAACCACCGACCCCTCGGTTCCTGAAGCTCAACTTTGACGGTGCAACAGATCATAAAAATGGCAACAGTGGTCTAGGGGCAGTGTTCCGAGACCATTTAGGTACTTTGATTGCTGCCCTGGCCATCCCAATTGTTGGCCTACTCCCTCCTAGAACTGTTGAGATTTTGGCTTTGTTATATGGCTTGCTGTTTGCTTCCCGTGCTTGTTTCTTTGCCTTGGAATTCGAAGGAGATGCTCCAAGTGTCACAAACACTCCATGAGGACAGCTCTGATCTCAGATGGGAAGGTCACTTGTATATTAGATGATATCAGGTTTCTTCTTCGTTACTTTCCTCGATGTTCATGGTGTTATATTCCTCGTGCATCTAATTTGGTGGCTCATAATCTAACCAAGCTCTTGAAGTTACAACTTTGATTAAAAAAAAATTAAAAAAAAAACTTTACGTATTAACAATATTACGTACTAGTAAAGTCGTCGCAAAAAGAAGGGAAAATTACGTACTAATTGGTACTTGGTCACGCACCACTTGCCTTTTTATCCAAACAATTTACGGTGGCACCAATTAGTCCGGATCTGCAATCTCTTTCGATCACTCGGAAAAAACCATGCCCCTATCCCCTGTCAAGGAAGAGGGCGACATCGTGCTTAGCCTGAAGGGGGCCCGTTCGTCCTCGTCTTCTGAAGACCCTGCTGTCACAGAAAAACCTGATGCGAAGCGGCGGCGTTGGTTCATATCTTCTGAACTCCTGGACGCCCCGCACCAGAACCCGGACCCGGTCCACCAAGCAAAACCCTCTGAAGACCCTGATGTCCCGGTCCAGCAAGCGACGACCTCTGACGGGGTCCAGCCCTCTGAACCTCTTACGCTGCAGGAGATTATGAAGAAGCACCCGAGAAGACAGTCCAAAGAGGAGCAGCTCGAGTATGCTGAGCATTATGCCAAGTGGAAGGGTACGCATTTGATTTCTACGTGTTTCAACTTTCAATTGCTTTTTTTTTCCTTGTGTGGGAAAATTATAGCTTTTTCTGTCTGCATTGTCTGAATGAAGATTTAAAGTCTAGTGATATGTGCTCGGAATTCGTTGCCGAGAAACCAGTTACATTTGGACTTGTTGTGTCAATGTTGTTCAAACAACTTGATATTTTGATTAACTATTTCTCTAGCCAATTTGATGCATATTGACGTAGAATTGTTTACAAGGATTCATTTCACTCTTTATGACATAATTCCTTTTCAGCTCCATGGGTCACAGATTTTCACAACCGCGTGCTGGCCATCATTGCGGAGTTTGGAGGAACCAAGCTAAAAGACCAGACTTTTACTCCTGAAACGCTAGCTGGTATGCTTTACAAAAGTGCTGGGGCTATGTTTTGTCCCAGATAATCTCGTCTTATAATTGGAACATGTACTTTCAGTCTATGATGTAGAATTTGGTTTGCTTGTTTGTTGTAGATAAGGCAACAATTCCGGATCTCAAACTCTTTACTTAGTTACTTCTCCAGCCAAGTTTATAAGATGTAGAAAAGTTAAGGGTTTCAAAGATGTCATTGCACCTGCAGCTTCGCTACTTAATGTTTATTCAATAAGGATTCGTTTTTGCTCTTCTTGTCACTTACATCCTATTGTTATACTTGTCAACAGTATTACTATCTTGGGAATTTTCATAGTCATCGTCCATTCTTTTCTATTTCAGCTGCTGAAGCTAACATGAAGAAGCACCGTGATACACCTTTTCGGAATCATGTTGGTATGCATTTAAACTTGGTACTTTATTTCACAATCTGTAATGAAGATTAACAGGAATTTGCTTGGTCTTGTGTCTTCTTGGGGGATGTAGTGTTGTTTTCTCTGTCTGGAAAATCTCTTCTTATACTCCAATTGGTCTATGTAGTAGAATTTAGCGTGGTTATGTTTGTTTGTTAACCCTCCCCTGTGTTTAACGATGGCTCTGCAACAGATTTTCTGAAACGTAGTAGGGTAGAAAACCCAAACGAAAAAGATGCATGGAACAAATTTGTCGATAGTCAAAAGAGTACATGGACATGTAAGATTTGTTTGAAGACAGGGGAGCATATGAGTTTGGAGTGCCCGTATCTCGACTATGTCCCAGAAGGCGCATCTGTTGGCCCTGGTGTTGAAATATATTGCAAGGGTTGTACATTTAAGGGGAAGCACGATAATACGAATTGTGTTAAGCGTGCTTATCGCATGCAGTGCTGCATTTGTGGAGCAGGCCACTGGGCTACTGATTGCCCGCTTGCCAAACAGCACACGACGAATCCATAAAATCCTTGTCCCTTTAACGAAGTAATCCTATCACTGAAGAAACCGATGAGACTGTTCTTACTAGGGATTTGGTTATGTTCCTTTTGTAATCGGGGCTTCTACCATTCTGATTTTATCTATTATATCTTGAAGAACTTTTGGGTCAGTAGGGAGAATTATTATCTTGTATCAGAATGGAATATATACAAATGAATTATTTGTTTCATTTTTGTGTTTTTAGCAAGTGAGCTTTAAAGGTTGTCTATAGTGTCAAAAGGTTCAGTGCTATCATAAGTCGTCTATATTGTCCTACTCCAGTCTACAGCAATTCTTGTTGCTTGTAGCATTCCTTATGATAGTATCCACAGGAAGATGTATGAGTTGCAGAAGTTACATGGGCGAACCATTAACGGAAGTATGATACAATGTGGAAGAATGATACAATCCAAAGTAATGTATATGTTTATTTAAGTTTTTTTTTTCAATTTTATTTTGATGAACATACTTTCATTAATTAAAACAAAAAATTACATTGTTCCGAATATAGAGCAGTCTGATTACTCTGAGAGAACACGGTTCATTGGATTTCAGATGAAATCCCATCGTACCCGAGTCAAGGCACGGTCTCAAAAACAAGACTGGTGTAAATCCATCAACTTGCATGAACCCTTGAAACTTCGTTACCAGACATTCATAGAATCAACAAACCATTAAGTCTAAAATAGATCAAGCACAAGGAGAAAGGAGGCAAAACAACTTGAGTTGCAAACCAACCCAACAAATGACCCAAACCACTTAGAAGGCGAAAAGACAAGTGGCGCGCAATCAACCGAAGATGATCCCCAGTTGAGCTGCCACCCGTCATTGATGCCTGCGTTGTTCACAAAGTAGGGACCTGCAACGCAAAAGAAAAATAGAAGCCGACCTTACCAGACACAATCCAAGGAAGCATAGATCAAACATCATCGGACCAAGCCGAACCCAATGAAAGCCAAAGCCATTCATGCGCACTCAACATCAAGATAAACTTGGATTTCGACAAATTCATACCAAACATATACAATCACATCTACAATAACCGGCACCATACCCACCTGAGGCGCCCTTACGAGGAGATAGGGTATGTTAGCCTAAAGTAGAACAAAACCACGTAGGGAGAAATTTCCCTTGATTTTTTTTTATGGCATTACTGAAGGATAGTAACATTTGTGTGCCAATCTGTTATGCTTAGTGGATGGATTAATACCATTTTTTATCCACTTAATTTGATTTAGTTTTTGGAGAAAATGAATCATTTATTGCATAAATCATTATTATGTGTTTAGCTTATTTACCACCAGTCTTCTTGATCATTTTGTGTAATTCTTACCAAATTATCACTTTTTGAATAATGTACTGCTCTCAGTGAATAATGGAATCTTTGTACATTTGTAGTTCTAAGAAAGTAGAATAATAAGAAATGTTTGAATGGAATACGTTATAGACAAGCTATAAAGATTACAGTATTACGATGAGAAGACAAGAAACACTACCCAAACTCAACTGGACCATACAAGCTTTGGGTTTCTTATAACTGCAACTACACCTGCTATAACTCCTAAGATTGAGAAACCACAACAATAGTGATAAACGCGAAAGTTCTTAGCACAGCCTAATAAGGAAAGAAGTTGATTGCACATTAGCTACCACCACATGGCTAGAAGAAATTGAAAAAGATGAAAAGTATAATATTCCAGATGATTCAGATCTTGACAACGAGGAAGATAACACCATTTGTGGAGGGGACTATAGTGGTCCAAACTCTTCAGCCAACTATACCACGACATCAAAAACATGATGGAATGCTGAACGGTTGCTGACGCATCAAGACAAAGAACCTTTTTCTCTGATAAGAAGTTAATGACAGCCGACGCTTGAAAACAAAAGACTTTACTTTTTTAAAAGTAAAGTTAAAACCTTATTAGGATAAGATTCTTCATGTCCTCCACTTCGTTTTAGATAAATTTTAATTTCAGTTTGGAGTACGCTCCCTATATTAGGAGCCTTAGTCATCAGTAGGAAGACATCATAAAACTTGAAATAGAAGTTCTCCCAACCTTTCTCAAGAAGTAAGATAGCCAGAATAGTGTGCTTACTGTGTGGAAGTGTTTTCTGGTTGTAATCATTTGGTGTGGTGTGTTTTTATTGCAAGTAAGTGTTTGTACTTATATTTACAATTATGAATAACTAAACAACTTTTAGTTTTTTACCCGAGAGCGAGGCTCTGGGTTATGTATTTGTATTTATGTTGGAATAAATAAATTATATCTTGTGTCCCATAATCCGTCACAAAAAAATTTAGTTATTATATGCATATTTAAGTTTGCTTCATGTTTAACAAATACTTTGCTTTTAAGAACTAAAAATTTTCCATGCTATAAGACAACAGTGATTCCGTCATAATTAGTAACCACTTAGATAGAAGGTCGTTGGGTGAAATAGTAGCATGTTGAAGGTTACTTCTTATAGTGGTGAGTCTTAGTTTCATAGAAGTGAGATGATAAATATAAAAAACAAGAAACAAAAAACAAAAAAACAAAAAAACAAAAAAACAAAGAAAGATATGCATTTTTACCTTTTTTGGTTATCTGTCAGGTTAGCACTTTAACAGAATAGTTATAAAAATTTAACGGAAGTATGTCCTTGATAGAAAAATAGAAGTTCAGGTACTACATTGACAGTTTTGTAAGTCTAGGTATCAAATTGATTGAGACACTAGAGTTTAGACACTGATGATGTACTTTTCTCAAAAATAAATATAGAAAGTACTAGTGTGCAAAAGATTTCCTGCAGCTTATCAAAACTCGAATAGAAGCTGTAATTTTTGCATACACATAGCATGCCCTACCAAATAGAGGTGAACATCAAGCTGCAGGCATTATAAGGAAAACAGATTAAGGTGAATGCAAATATTATATCCTGCTACAATCCGATTACATTAAAGGCCAATAGCAACAAACCTGACCTACGTAGAATGATGGCTTTGTTATGCACAAGTTCGTTTCGATGGCTTGAACATCAAGTTGAGTAGAACAATAGGCAAAATGAAGACAAGAGGGATAAAATGCTCCAATCACTGAAATAATATCCCCAAAGTATGGGAGCATTGCTGCTATGGCTGTTGCTACCATGACAGATAGTGAATGGGAAAATTAGCCTCGGGATCACATTTCAAGCAGAAATCTCGTTGCTTGCTATGTCTGAAAATGTTGTCTCTAGTACTTCATTTGTGGGCTGCAGATATACCCTTTTAATCCAGAGATAGCAACAGTGAAGAAAAAGACAGCTCATCAGGTGGCAGTGATCATATTCTCACCACACCCACAGCTAAAAGTTGGATCATGGTGAAAATGTTGGTCATGAAAATGAGCCGCATTAGGACCAAAGGCTTGCCATCAGCTTTGTTTCCAGATGTGCAATAACTAACTAGAGATAGCAACACTGAAGAAAGTTATCGTCACAATGGGGCGCATAACAAACAGATAGTCCCTTGAACATCTTTCTCTTCACTGGTGCTGCTAAGGTTGCCTATTACCAAGTTATAATATAATTAATTAGATAAATTTGCAGAAATATGGTTTTTTAGCATGGTGATTCTTCTAAATAACCATAAAATCGAATGAAGTATCATCTCAGATTAGAGAAGCGATTTTAGTGATTCTCTAGGAAACGTACAGTTCGAAAGTGAATGTGCAAGAAGCGCTGGCCGGGTGCTTAGTGGAAAATTTTATGTGCTTCTAATCAACAAAAGCATTCCAAGCTTTATACTATTTAAGGACTTCCAAATAGGCAAAGATAGTTTGTTTGAACAACCTGAATTTCTGGAATGATGCCATTGCGATATGTTGTAGCAATGAGGCCATTGGCATTAAGGATCCCAAAAACGCCACTTATAATGCTTCCCTTCAAGGAATAGTCCTTACGGGATGTCACGCCCCAATTTCCGAATTATAATTTTCAAAAATTTTGGCATGATATATCTTAAAATATTAATATCCCAAAACCTGTTTCAACAAAATTCAAGGAAAATAAACTCAATGCGGAATGTAAATTTACACACAACTCCAAATTGAGTTAAATATTACATTTTTTTGTTTACATAACTTGAGAGACAAGAAAATGAAACGCTCACATGAGTTTAATAATTCCTATCCCAATGTATATAAAAAGAATATACAGTGAACAACCAAAACCCAACAAAAAACCCTGCCACTAAGCCTCCACCTCAACCCTGCTGATCCTCACTTGCAGGTCTAACCCCTACACCAAAAAATGGTGCACCGGGTTGTAAACAACAAACCCGGAAAGCTAAAAAGCTCGTATGAGTAAACTAAAAAATAACACAACATTTATCACATCCAATATTCCACAAGAGAGATTGGATCAATAATTAAAAACCACACATCCAACACATTACCCAAGAAATGTACCTATGAGTCCCAGATACCATACAGTATCTCCCATGATCTACACTGACAGACGGACTAGAGCTCTATTCATAACCGTAACCAATCACCCGGCTAAAAGCTTGGAACCCGGTTTGACTGTCTAATATCAAACACAAAAATGATAAATAGCAACTTAACCGCAACCAATCACCCAATTAAGGGCTTGGAACCCGGTTTGGCTATTTATCCAACAATCATAATATCACAACATTATCCTCAACAACACAATATCACATCATTATTCTCAACAATACAATATCATATCATTATTCTCAACAACACAATATCACATCATTATTCTCAACAACACAATATCACATCATAAATTATATCCCACCACATGGATATATTTACATGAATAATTATAGATATTCCACAAGAATAATCTAACCAAAAATCAATAAAATTATGATCACATGAATCTCAAAATAGCACTTAAAGAAAACTTGTTTTATCTTACCTATAAGCCGTTGATCGACGATCAAGCTCATATATTTTTAAAAACAATTAAAAGCATATTATTAAATCCAATATTATCCTCATTATCATCATCACATGATCATAATAATCATTCGGTTCAAAAGTAAACCTTAGTGAGATTTACTCACCTAGATAGCCCGCTGCGTTTCCGCAAAACACAAAAGCAAGCCAACTCACAATTTCACAAATCACCTAAAATAACACATATAATAACCTTAGTAACAAACACAACAAGGATCAAAGTACTCTTAACTTAAAGGTTGCCCCCAAGAAGGGCAATCCTTCCTCCAAAACCTCCCAAGATCATTGAACACTCAACAACAACCAAACTACATTCAAGATCAAACTTTCTAAGTTTCCGATCTAATGAACACCAATAAACTTAAGTCCTAGCATGCCAACCTTGCTTAAAATCTAGCCATACTACCACTCAACAAGCTCACAGCAGCAAGGACTAGCTAATCACAGGAAACTAAGGCCGCCACTCAGCCGAAAGCGCAGCCACAGGCGGCGGCGAGTGGGCCCCACGCGCCATGCCAAACTTCTGAATTAGGAGAAACTCACAACAACAAAGTTGAAGTTTGAAGCAAGGGGAACAACTTTCATACATGAGACTTCGACCAATTTTGGCCGGAACCGGCCAGAAACCGCCCCGAACCGTGACCAGAAAATCAACTACAAAACCTGCAAAATCGGCCTCAAAACCTCAAAAACTTGCTTCAATCTATGCCTAGACACTACTAGGAGGAGGAGAGGATCAAGACTCACCTAAGGATGCCCCTCGTCGCCGCCGTATACGGCAGCTCCGACCGTGGCACAGTAGCCCTCTTTCCGGCAACACAGTTTCGATTCCGGCGTGCTACACCGAGCAGCAACTGCCCAGCCTTGAAGAGCACACTTGTGGGAGTCGAACGGGACCGGCGGCGGTCCAATCGGTGGCCGAACGGCCGACTTCTTCTCCGGCGAAAATGGCTGCTCGCAAGTTTCGGGGAGGAGGAGAGAGAGTGAAGAGTTAAGTTTTCTGAAATTAGGGTTTCCACCCCCAAAACTTTTCTATTTATCCCAAACTCCCGAAAAACCATAAACTTCCGCTGACCATAAATTTCTCATACGAAGTCCGTTTCAGGCGTGTCGTATGTCTACGAACTCCTATCGACAAACTCTACAACTTTCATGAAGGAAGTTTTCGAATATAACTTACGGAAAATAAAGTCAACTTTTGGCCTCTTAAAAGTCAAAGCACTTAAATAAACTCCCGAAACTTCAACTTTGCATAACCCCAAGAATTTACATAAATAATCCTTCATTAAAAAAGGGAATAATACAAGAAAAATTGATATAAAAATCTGTGGTATTACATGGGAACCTTTGGAAGTTCCTGGCAAAGACATAGAATTTTCAATAATGTCAAACAAACTACATCAGGTGAACTCACACCAAGTATATAAAAATTTTGTTGATTTTACCAATGTAGATGTAAGCAGCAGTGGCACAAACGCTATAGGCTAGGCAAAGAAGCATGGAGATAAGGTCGATGTGCCCGAGTGAGTGAAAAGATGGGATTTGGACCAAAACCAACATCAAGCATCCAAATATGATCATAAATTCATAAAGTTTCGTGCTCCCATTTGGGTTTGATAGCAAGTAAACTGCCTACAATAAAAAAAATAAACAGAAAAAACTACAAGCAGTTAAACAATAACTAACCATGATAAAGAACTAATGTAACAGTAAAGAAGAAATAAGAACAAATTATTAAGGGATGCAAGAGAATCCTTTTTTTTATCAATAGGATATAGAAGAATCCATATTACCTTCATGCATTGTCCTCCCAAAAGACTAGAGGCAACAACAGTACCATAGCATATCACGAACTAAAGTGGTCCGACAAAATATCGACACCGTCTAGGCCCTGCAATGTATAATTCTTTGAACATGAGCAATCCTTGCTTGGTAGCAAACTAGAATGAAACTTACAGTAGTATTTATTGCCCTCTATCTGGCTATGTTTCGCCCAAAAATAAGTCAGGTATGGTAGCATTATATGCATATAAGTAATTTGTAACCAAGAGGTTATGTGTTAGTATTAAAGCAAAGATCCAAGTTTCATGCTCTTTTATTTTTCATCCTCCTATAGTGAACCTCCTAAAAGGGGATCAAGATGTGGAAATGTATGTGAAGCCTCCGTATTTTGATACAGAAAACCGAGATAACAATGATGATGAAGTGTATCTAAATTCAAGTGCAGAGTTACATTTGAACCTTGCGCTGCTTGATGTTGAGTTGTTGACGATGATACAACATCATTCAGTAGTGTGGAGCACAACACCCGTTCTTGTTGTTGACGTCATTAGTCGAGCTGATAACTTCTTGTCATTCTCAATGATGAGAAGGGATACTGCAAAACGATTGGAGACGGCATCAACCATGAGGTTGAGAAGAGGGAGATGCCGAGAAAACGATAGAGGCTAGAGAGAAAACCTAACCCTAGCAAAAAGACTCCAAACGGTGGTTTAGGTTTAGTGGGAAAAAATAATTTTTGTCTGTCTGGAAAATAAAAAAATAAGTACAACGCTAAAGCAACGTGTCGTTGGTTCCTTGGCGACTTGACGTCCAGGCACCTACCTCACGCACCATGGGGCTTTTTATCCAACAATTTACTCTCCAATCTGCGTCTCTTTCGATCACTAGGAAAAACACCATGCCCCTATCCGTTCGTCCTCTTCTTCTGCAGACCCTGTTGTCACAGAAAAACCTGATGCGAAGCGGCCGCGTTGGTTCATATCTTCTGAACTCCGGGGCCAAAACCCGGACCCGGTCCACCAAACGAAACCCTCTGAAGACCCTGATGTCTGTGGGAACCCGGTCCAGCAAGCGATGCCCTCTGAAGACCACCTTGATGTCCGGGAGCCCGTGACGCCCTCTGAACCTGTACCCCTCACGCTGAAGGAGATTATGAAGAAGCACCCGAGAAGGCGGTCCAAAGAGCAACAGCTCGAGTATGCTGCAAATTATGCCAAGTGGAAGGGTACGCATTTGATTTCTACGTGTTTCAATTGCCCTAGCTTGTGTGGCTTTCTTATTTGAAAATTTCTCTAGCCAATTTGATGTATATTGGCTATAGAATTCGTAAATTGAATTAGTCAGGAGGATCGCCAGTTTTTTTTTTTTTTTTTTGATAAGCATGAGGATGGCCAGTTGCATATTCGATTCATTACTTATATGTTTACAAGGATCACTCTTCTTATCACATATATAATTCCTTTTCAGATCCAGCGGTCGTAGATTTTCACAACTGCGTGCAGGCCTTCATCGCGGAGTTTGGAGGACCCATGCTTAAACTCCAGACTTTTACTCCTAAAACGCTAGGTGGTAAGTCCTGGGGCTATCTTTTGTCTCAGATAAATCTCATCTTATAATTGAAAATATATACTTTCAGTCTATGTTGTAGAATTTGGTTTGCTTATTTGTTGTAGATATGGCAACAATTCCGGATATGTTGTGTCTAAGTTTTTATAACAGTCTCAAACTCTTTACTTAATTACTTCTCCAGCCAAGTTTATAAGATGTAGAAAAGTTGAGGGTTTCAAGATGTCATTGCACCTGCAGCTTCGCTACTTAATGTTTATTCAATAAGGATTCGTTTTTGCTCTTCTTGTCACTTACATCCTATTGTTATACTTGTCAACAGTATTACTATCTTGGGAATTTTCATAGTCATCGTCCATTCTTTTCTATTTCAGCTGCTGAAGCTAGCATGAAGAAGCACCATGATACACCTTTTGGGAATCATGTTGGTATGCATTTAAACTTGGTACTTTATTTCACAATCTGTAATGAAGATTAACAGGAATTTGCTTGGTCTTGTGTCTTTTTGGGGGATGTAGTGTTGTTTTCTCTGTCTGGAAAATCTCTTCTTATACTCCAATTGGTCTATGTAGTAGAATTTAGCGTGGTTATGTTTGTTTGTTAACCCTCCCCTGTGTTTAACGATGGCTCTGCAACAGATTTTCTGAAAAGTAGAAGGGTAGAACCCAAACGAAAAAGATGCATGGAACAAATTTGTCGAAAGTCAAAAGAGTACATGGACGTGTAAGATTTGTTTGAAGACAGGGGAGCATATGAGTTTGAAGTGCCCGTATCTCGACTATGTCCCGGAAGGCGCATATGTTGGCCCTGGTGTTGAAATATATTACAAGGGTTATACATTTAAGGGCAAGCACGATAATACGAATTGTGTTAAGCGTGCTTATCGCATGCAGTGCTGCATTTGTGGAGCAGGCCATTGGGCTACTGATTGCCCGCGTGCCAAATAGCACAAGACGAATCCATAAAATAGGATTATGTGCTACTGAAAGTGAACGTGCAAGAAGCGTCGAGTGCTTAGTGGAAAGTTTTATGTGCTTCTAATTAACAAAGGCATTCCAAGCTTCATACTATTTAAGGACTTCCATGTAGGCAAAGATAGCTTGTTTGAATAACCTGAATTTCTGGAAGCCATCGCCATATGTTGTAGCAATGATGCCATTGGCGTTAAAGATCCCAAAAACGTGACTTATAGTGCTTCCCCTCAAGGAATAGTCCTTATGGGAACCTTTTGGAACTTCCTGGCAAAATGCACATAGAATTTTCAATAATATCAAACAAGCTAGCTAGATCAGGTGAACTCACATCAAGTATATAAATTTTATGTTGATTTTACCAATGTAGATGCAAGCAGCAGTGGCACAAACGCTATAGGCTGGGCAAAGAAGCATTAAGATAAGGTTGATGTGCCTGAGTGAGTGAAAAGATGGGATTTGGGCCAAAACCAGCATCAAGCATCCAAATATGATCACAAATTCATAAAGCTTCATGCTCGCATTTTGGGTTTGATAGCAAATAAACTGCCTACAATAGAAAATAAACAGAAAGAACTGCAAGCAGTTAAACAATAACTAACCATGATGAAGAACTTAACACGTAACATATAGTAAAGAAGAAAATAAGAACAAATTATTAAGGGATGCAAGAGAATCCTATTTTTTTTTTTCAATAGGATATAGAAGAATCGATTACCTTCATGCATCGTCCTCCCAAAGGAGTAGAGGCAACAACAGCACCATAGCATACTAGGAACTGAAGTGGTCCGACAAATACCGAAACCATCTAGGCCGTGCAATGTATAATTCTTTAAACATGAGCAATTCTTGCTTGGTAGCAAACTAGAATTTTTTTTTTTTTATTTTTTTTTAGCAACCTTAAACTTGATCGATTGCGGAACTGTTACAAATTAAGGTAGTCAGGTCAACAGTTACCGCACTTAGAGCGGTAATGGTGTCATAGGGAAAATGTAAGCAAGTACCTTACGTAAGAGCAAGGTCTCTGAATCGGAAATACCGATTACCGAATTGAGCATTGTGTTCAAGAACTAGAGACATTACGTTGTAGTAGAAAATTACTGATGCTCCAATAACCAAACAGAAAATCCCAGCCTTCCATCCGAGGAAGGCCAAGAATATGGTCTTAGAATATCTGGACCAACTATTGAAGTTGTCAAGTGATAAGTGTAGCCATGATCATGCATCAAGTTAATGTTAATTCAAATGAAATAATCTCGATCATTCAGTGATTTTTAGATAATATAAATTAATAAGGTAGAAGCTTGAAGATCGATGATGAGGTTAAAGAATAAATATATGTAAGCTAGAAACATCATGAGATCGAGAAGAGGGAGATGCCGAGAAAACGATAGAGGCTAGCTAGAGAGAAAACCTAGCCCTAGCAAAGACTCCAACGGTGGTTTAGGTTTAGTTTGATGATCAAGTGGACTTAACCCTAAAAATAAAAAATAAAAATTCCAACGCTAAACCAACGTGTCATTGATTCCATGGTGGACTTGACGTCCAGGGCACCACCCTCACACACCACCGGCCTTTTATCCAACAATTTACGCTCAAATCTGCGATCTCTTTCGATCACTCGGAAAAACACCATGCCCCTATCCCCTTCGTTCTCGTCTTCTGAAGACCCTGTCACAGAAAACCTTGATGCGAAGCTGCAGCGTTGGTTCATATCTTCTGAACTCCGGGGCGGCCAGCACCAGAACCCGGACCCTGATGTCTGTGGGAACCCGGTCCAGCCCTCTGAACCTGTAGTACTCCTTACGCTGGAGGAGATTATGAAGAAGCACCCGAGAAGGCGGTCCAAAGAGAAACAGCTCGAGTATGCTGCGGATTATGCCAAGTGGAAGGGTATGCATTTGATTTCTACGTGTTTCAATTGCTTTTCCTTTACCTTGTGTGGCTTTCTTATTTGAATTTTTTTTTAACTTTTTCTGTTGCATTGTCTGAATGAAGATTTAAAGTCTAGTGATATGTGCTCGATCGGAATTAGTTGCCGAGAAACCAATTACATTTGGACTTGTTGTGTCAATGTTGTTCAATTAACTATTTATCTAGGCAATTTGATGCATATTGACTTCGAATTCGTAAACTGAATTGGTCATGAGGATTCCAGTTGCAGCTTCACTACTTATATGTTTACAAGGATTCATTTCACTCTTCTTATCACATAATTTCTTTTCAGAGCCAGCAGTCATAGACTTTCTTCAGATCCAGCAGTCATAGACTTTCACAACCGTGTGCAGGCCTTCATCACGAAGTATAGAGGACCCATGCTTCAACTCCAGACTTTTACTCCTGAAACGCTAGCTGGTATGCTTCACGAAAGTGCTGGGGCTATCTTTTGTCTCAGATAAATCTCATAGTATGTACTTTTTATGTTGTAGAATTTATTTGGTTTGCTTGTTTGTTGTAGATATGGCCACAATTCTGGATATCTTGTGTCTAAGTTTTTATAACAATCTCAAACTCTTTACTTAATTACTTCTCCAGCCAAGTTTATAAGATGTAGAAAAGTTGAGGGTTTCAAAGATGTCATTGCACCTGCAGCTTCGCTACTTAATGTTTATTCAATAAGGATTCGTTTTTGCTCTTCTTGTCACTGACATACTATTGATATACTTGTCAACAGTATTACTATCTTGGGAAATTTCATAGTCATCGTCCATTCTTTTCTATTTCAGCTGCTGAAGCTAGCAAGAAGAAGCACCGTGATACACCTTTTTGGAATCATGTTGGTATACATTTAAACTCGGTACTTTATTTCACAATCTGTAATGAAGATGAACAGGAATTTGCTTGGTCTTGTGTCTTTTTAGGGGATGTAATATTTGTTTTCTCTGCCTGGAAAATCTCTTCTTATACTCCAATTAGTCTATGTAGTAGAATTTAGCGTGGTTATGTTTGTTTTTAACCCTCCCCTGTGTTTAATAATGGATCTGCAACAGATTTTCTGAAACGTAGAAGGGCAGAAAACCCAAACGGGGAAAAAGATGCATGGAACAAATTCGTCAAAAGTCAAAAGAGTACATGGACGTGTGATATTTGTTTGAAGACAGGGGACCATATTAGTTTGGAGTGCCCATATCTCGAATATGTCCCGGATGGCGCAACTGTTGGCCCTGGTGTTGCAATAGATTGCAAGACTTGTTATTTTAGGAGGGGCAAGCACGATAATACGAATTGTGTTAAGCGTGCTTATCGCATGGATTGCTGCATTTGTGGAGCAGGCCACTGGGCTACTGATTGCCCGCGTGCCAAACAGCACAAGACGAATCCATAAAATCCCTGTCCCTTTAACAAAGTAATCATATCACTGAAGAAATGTATGCTTATGGTAGATATGTTTCTTCATTACAATTGCATTCCGAGATTCACAAGCAAAAAACTGTGTCGTTCATAACAAAAATCTTATATAAAGGCCTTAAATCTACATCTTTTATTAAGCTGTGTCTATAATGCATCGATGCTTTTCTCAACTCTTTTGCAACGTGATATGCCCCGTGCGTTATTCAATCAACTGAACAATAGTAATTTGTGTATTTAAAATAGTCTTGAGCATATCGATTTTAGTTAGCCTGACTATGTCTGCTTTGTGTATATATATGTAGAGAAAAACTACAGTTCATTTTTTCACAGCTACAGGGTTATGCTTCTGATCAAGGATGGAAATGATCGAGCCACAATTCTGCTCATGCGAGAGCATCGTTGTCGAAAAGAAAACATCAACACTTTCTGCCAAAACAGATCCTTCAGGTAGAGGGATGGATCAAGCTTCTAAAGCTGAAGCAAGAACCTAATCAGCTTCTATATTTTAGACTTTAGTATAGATATCGATCTCTAAAAATAAACACAGTAGCTGCTAAAACGATATGATGTAGCCAAAGTACGTAGATATATATCTTTGCTGAAAGGCATCCCACTATTTTTGATAAACAATGTGGATGCCCCTGCTGTTATCATAATACTAGCAGTATTTTGCATTTTGCTTGAAACAAGAAAATCACAGTGCATTCTCACATAAACCTAACAATAAGTTGATGACTATATTAGTCCCTCCCTTGACAAAGAAAACAAAATCACAGCCTGTTGCAGTACCAAATCCCGCAGCAATGCCTGGGCAACTTTTAGTCTACATCTACTAGAAACATTTGATAACTGTAGTTGCCCGTAGTCATATTCCACAGCTTGTCTAAAACCTTTATAGCAGCTAAACTACAAAGACATGCTGCGATGGCATTCATCATTTAGAATTTTTCTGTAACACCACCATTTTCCAATTTTCCTCTCTTTTCCTCCTCTCTCCTTACGTGAAACATATATAATACATATTTTATTCGTTCTTTTTTTCTTTCTCTTTTTTTCTTTATCATATTAGCCTACTTTAATCCGATTACATGAAAGACCAACAGCAACAAACCAGACCTACTAGAAAAATGGCACAAGTTACTAGCTCACACCTATACTTAAAATAGTGTTGTATATGGATAGCAAAAATGATCATGGTTAGCAGCACTAGTTTTCTGATTTGTGTCATTCCTAAGTGGCCCTCTATCATAGAGCCACTGCTGATCCCTAAACTCGGTGTTCGGAGTGTCCAAGGGGTAGGAACCCAATTCAAAATCAGCTCTGTAAATTGCGATTCAATCAGCAAAGAACCACCTTCAGAAATAAGGTCAAGTTTTCCATTGGGGGAATGGAAATTACAGAAAGGCCTAGAACCCAATACTTGCTGGAGATCAATATCAATCTGTTTGCTTAATAGTACTTGATGCATACACTTCTTCAGTTCAGAAAGACATGGCAAGAGACCAACATCAATGTCCGAGTGATGAAAGGAGAAAATCCAACAAGCACAGAAGGTTTTAGCACCATAACCATGGTCAGCATGCTGACCATTATTAGGGTGCAATTCTATGGCCTTTCTCCTTTCTATAATTTGGAGATTTTCAGAAGAGTCATGTTGGAAGTGGAACTCCATGGGCTGCGCAGGCTTCACCATTTCAGTGAGCAGGCTAGTGTTATCTAGATCTTTCCTTCTCTGCTCAACAGTCTCTAGATTTTCCCTTCTTTTCCTTTTCTCTTTTCTTCTCCTTTTTTGCTTCTTTCTTTCCCTGTCAGCATTCAGCTTCAAAATACAAGGGAGAAACCATCATATATTATAAGAAATAAGAGACCAAGCTAACAATATATATCAGACAACCCTAGACGACCAAAAAAAGAGAGTTATATCTGAGTCTTGAATTTCTCTTCAATCAATTAAGTATACTTTCTGAAAATAAAGCCTGTACTGCAAAATCTGTGGACTATAACTAAAAACTTTCGTTCCTAAGCTCGCAATATACTGTATTCTCTTTTATAATGTCTAAAGACACAAAATTAACAAATCAACCCTTTTAATAGATGCAGCATTGCCCATCATGAGCACAAAGTCACAAACTATCCTCAAGAGTCTGAAATCGGTGCATGTTTCAGACCAAGAACTTAACCTGTTTATGATCATATGATGCACAAGAGACTACATTCACATTTACCAATGAAGAACAGTATGCAAGTATACATAAGCAATCAGCAAATCGACTATCCCAAAATACTATGATGAGTGCATATAACTTCTCAATTCAATTGATTTTACACAAACCTTAATAAGTTGTATGAGGGCTTGGCCACCGACGCCGTTCCACAAGTAACCTGGTGGAGGGAACAGCATGCACCGAGACATTGATTTTGATTTCGAAGATATCGATCAGTTACTTGTTTTGGTCTCTGGAAGTCTCTAATGGACAAAGAATCGATTGTACAAAGTACGTGATGAGCAGAATCCCATGTTAAGCATGGCAACGATAAAGCTGTGAGCCTGTGACTAAATCATTCAGAATTCATACAAAACCATTCTGCTATATCATCTAACTTGTCATCAATATTCAAAGACGAGCAAAATTGTATGCCAATAATTTTACTTCTGTGTTTTGTTTACAAACATTTTTTCTTGCCTCACAATTTCCGTATGCTAATTGGAACTCACGACCAACACAATATTGTTTGTTTCCAAATAGAGAAAATTAGATAAAAACTCAAAATATTAGACCTCTTTTAAGATAAACTCATACATATTTTTCTTTTATTTTACACCCACTCCACATAAGAAAACATACCATATAGAGCAAATCTCTATAATTAATAGTTTTCTTCATTTTTTGGTTTCTCTAATTTGCCCTTCAGATAATAGAATGCTAAATTTGGTATATTTAACTTTGTCATAATTAATTACATTCTTTAATTTCTTACCTTGTTATTACTAACTTGAGTTTATATATATAACACCTATATGTTATATACAAAAGTATGTCATTTGTAATAGGATGATATTTTTCATTCTTAAGCTCACATTTGGTGTCTCTCTACATAGTCGAAAATGTCTAATTGTAAGGTACACATTCTTGTTCTTTGATTAATTTTCTTCTTTTTAGATATATTATTATATCATTTCTCATCCTAATCGAGAGAACATTTTACTCTCTGCTACTTACGTTTCTAATGTACCTATTAAGTAGGACATAATATGATAATATACCTAAAAAAAAGAAACCCAAAATTGGGTTTAGGGTGTAGGGTTAAGGTATAGGGTTTAAGGTATAGAGTTAGGGTATAGATTCAGGGTATAGG
This sequence comes from Fragaria vesca subsp. vesca, assembly GCF_000184155.1. Lineage (NCBI taxonomy): Eukaryota > Viridiplantae > Streptophyta > Magnoliopsida > Rosales > Rosaceae > Fragaria > Fragaria vesca. Next base: position 5,153,466 of record NC_020492.1, read on the forward strand.
GTATAGGGTTTAGGGTTTAGGGTTTAGATCAGATATCTTATTCATATTATATTTTACCTTATGTATAGATTAGAAAATGAATTCCTTTAATCTAGATTTTTTCATAAAAATAAAGAAAACTACATGATTCTTGCAAATTGATTGAAAAATGTTAGTGTTAGAAGAAAAACTCATAATCAAGGTATTTAAGACATCATCAATTAAGTTTATTTATTATATTAATATGTTATAGTTGAATGGTGGAAATTGTGTAAAATATAGAAAAAATATGACATAAAATTTAGCATATATAATTGATACATTTTAGATGTCTATCAAATAAGAATATTATGTGGGTTTTATTTAAAACCACTCTTCAAAATTGGGTGTATATGAAAATTTCCCTTACAAATAACCTAATGGGGGAGTGTGTTTTCACAACATGTTAATAAACTGAACCATCAATTGCAATTGGAAACTGTTTCGAAGTAACGTACATTATTCACAAATCACAACATCAGTGTTAGTATGAAAAATAATAAATGAGTCGGTCGATCGACAACCATTCTATGCAGCAGTGCGACTTAAAAGTTATATGTGCTTGAGTGCTTCGCAAAATATTATTAGCAACTTATCCCGCTCTTGTACAACTTGACCATAGCGACTAGCTGATCGATCACTTTCATCTCCAGTTTCATGCTCGAAGCCTTTTGGGACTCAACCCCCACATCACGTTGATCCCGAAGGCAAAGATGGATAAGGAAGCAGGGATGAGAAACCGAAACTGCACTTGAGATACATGATACATGCGACACAACATGTAGTCTTCATGGTACGAGCTGAGGGAAATGAATGAACTTAAGAACAAGGAAGCATATCTGGCTTCAGATTATATTGTACTACACATGTATAGTACAACTTGAAGTATAAACTTGGTATGGCTTTAAAAGTTTCAAACTTTATAGGTTCAGATGTTTGAATTATTGATTTTAACGCTTTTGATCTATCATATGACTTATGATATAGAAAAATACTATTCAAGTTTATCCAGAGTTATATATATGTTACAACTTAGAAATGTCAATGGTGAAGTAAGGATTTCAACCACCCAACCTTTTGTAGATGAAGGTTTTAGAGGGGGGAGGTGAATAGGCCCTTAACAACTTTTTTTCCATATAAATTTGTTCTTAGAGATAACAAGGGTTATAGTTATTGTCATGACCCACCCCGAATTTCACCCTGAAACCCGAAGTAAATCCTACGGGGACCACCTCCAAGGAAAGTTTACCGAAAAATTCAGCATAACCCCCCTTGAAAATGGACAACCCTTCCTAATAATACCTGCATACACTTCAAAAGAATCCATTTATAATCCTCTACTCCTGGAGCCTTCGTGCTCCCCAAATCACAACACCACCCAAAATTTACTAATCTAAACAAATCTCCTATCCAACCATTTATAGGTTCAGAGCAACTCTAACAAGAATAAAGGAAACAAAATAAATTAACAAGCGGAAGCTATATGATGACTATGCCTCATCTCCAGGTACGCCCGACCTCAACTAAGCTAACCTGCAAGCTGGGTATTTTTAAAACGAAGGGCTCAGGGGAAAACATTTGAAACACGTTAGAGTGAGTGGACAAAATCATAAATTTAATGAAAATATTTATGCTTTCCCAATTACATTTCCATAGAAAATATGCTGCATACGACAGCTCAAAAACGCTCAACACAAAAACTGGCAATTTCATGACTAGCTCCGGCCAGTCTCCAAAGCACAATAAAATACAGTCTCTCAGGCTAAAATAAAATATGTATGTATTACACTCGTCATATCCCTTGTATGAATTTTCTTGAAACAACAAAGACAAATAGAAAATTCACACAAGGCTACGACGTTTGCGTCTAACGCTCACGTCGCACCATAATGGCATTTTACCTCATTATGGTGGAAAAGACAGTGTATAAATATATACGCGCATATCCCCTATATAAATTATTATATTTATATAGGGCTACGACGATTGCGTCTAACGCTCACGTCGCACCATAATGGAATTTTTACCTCAGTATGGTGGAAAAGCACATATAGCTAGCTAGCATTCCTTCATATACATATTATTCTCATAATCATCCAACTATGGATATATATATATATATATACATACTCACCGAAAATCTCATTTTCAATAACTCTTCAAAAATAATAAAAATTGTCAATTGCAAAAGAAGTAATAAATATATGGCTACACCAAAAATCTCATTTCCGATAACTTTCCAAATAGCGAAATTAACAAAATAAAATAAGAGCATTTACTTCCAAAAATAACTTCGCGAAAATAAACAATTCCACAAATTGATATTCAATAAAATCATTCATTTAAAATGAAATCACCGCATGCTTATAATTTAAAACGAACGTCCACTCACAACTCTAGGCATAAGCCCGACGAAATCCAAATCGCCACTCCAATGAGGTTTCCTCGAACCCTGGCACAAATATATAATTAAATTCTCAACTAAAATCCAATATTTAAACAAAATAGGCAAAATTAAATATGAGCCGCAACCACGCTTATCCTTGCCCAACTTCGCATTTCCTAAAACGAAACGATCCAACTTTAATACCATAATCGGCAGCCATAATTACAACTTCCCCCAGAAAATGACTTAAATCCTACGGCCGGATTCTACCTTATTTATCGCCAAAATTACCAAACTTCGGAAATTCACAAACCTATCCAAAACTCATCCAAAAATTCCAAAGTTCACATCATTAAACTCCCCTTAATATTCCACACTTAAAACTATACAAAATTCCCAACCAGCGGCCGCGCCGGAGGCGGCTCCGCGGGCAGCGGCGGCCGGAGGCCGATTCCGGCGACCTCCAATGCCCACCAAATTTTAACAGCATCTTCCTCTCAACTCCCTCTACAACTTTCCTAACTAGCATAAACACAAAATCCAAGCCTAGCTAGGGCAATCGAACACAAACACCTAAAGAGCCCTAGGATTTCAACTTTAAATTTCTCCTTACCTAGCTGAAGAGGGAGTGAGCCTTTTGGAAGGATTGATGCACGGGAGGAGAGCTTCAAAACCATATAAGGCTTGCCCGGATTAGTGGCCGGAGGAGGAAGTTCCGACGACCGGAAGTTCTGGGCAGTCAAACCTTTCGGGCGGCACCGCTCTCTCACGGTGGAGCTAGGGCTCCTCTCACCGGTCCAGGGAGGTTGCTGGGTTGGAGGTCGACCGAACGGGGCCGGTGCGGCGGCGGTTGGTGGCCGGACGACGGCGGATGAGCAGCCGGAAGTTTCAGCTGCGGGAAAGCTCGAGGATGAGGCCGGGAGGGAGAGATGAAGAGAGAGGGAAAAGAAATGGGTGTTTGGGCCTCACACCCACCCGGTCCAACACCATATAACAACCCACTCCAAAATAAAACACCCCGAAAAAAAATAATACCCGAATAAAAATTACCTTTTACTAGCTAAAATTTACCATTTTTACCGTCGTCATATTTTCTTCCTACGAATAATCCTCCGCACATAACCGTCCCCGAAACCCGTCTAGGGACCAATTAAAACTATAACCTCAATGACGGAGACGGTAAAATTCTTATTATAACCAAGCTAGTAAATAAGGTAAAAATTTACGGGTCGGGATGTGACAATTCTCCCCTCCTTATAAAAATTTCGTCCTCGAAATTTACATACCTGACATTCGAAGAGATAAGGATACTGCTGCCTCATTTGCTTCTCTGATTCCCAAGTAGTTTCCTCTACTTGACGACTTCTCCATAGAACTTTAACAAGAGGAAAATGATTTGCTTCTAAGCACTTGCTCCTTTGGGTCAAGAATCTGAACCGGCTCCTTATCATAGGTCAAAACTTTTTCCAATTAATCGGCTGCTCTTGCAACACATGAGAGAAATCGGAAATAAACTTGCGAAGCATGGATACATGAAACACATTATGTATCTTGGATAACTCTGGAGGCAAAACTAATCGATACGCAAGAGAGCCAACTTGATCTTAAAACCCATAAGGACCAATAAATCTCGGACCAAGCTTTTCACATCACCAAAACGTATCACCCCTTTCCAAGGAGACAATTTCGAAAAACACCCCAAATACTCACTTGAAACTCATGGTCCTTCCTGCGGACATCTTTATAACTCTTCTGGCTACTATGACTTGCTTTGAGTGTATCTCGGACTCCTTTAACCTTTTTATTTGAATCTTGTATTATTTTAGATCTTATCAAAGACTCTAAATCCTTCGTTGAACTACCACTAACGTTTACACGTAAGTGGGTTCAGTGATACCTGCTCTAGGGTACGAGTACCCGTAGGTATGCACACTCTTTCCTGAGCAATGGAAATAGCTAACTCAAATAAAGCGCATAAATTGCTATCACCATCAGGCTAAAATCTCCTAACGTCACGCAACAACCTCGTCATTACGCTGCTCACAGCTCGACAATGAAGCCCACTTGCTAGGAAACTAAAGTTCACACGTTCCCACATGCTCATAGGGGTCAAAATTAAGACCCGTTAATTGAACAGATTTTTTAAGGATGCACACACTGCAGAACTGCAATAATCACTTCTAATGCCGAGACATTTCGTAGAGTCTTTCGCGGAGTCAAAGCTCTCGCAAGTCCACAAGACAACCTTGCTCTCCACCAACATATGATAACCTCGATTCTCGAAATAACATTATGAAAAGATCAAAACCACGCCACTTGGGTCTCTCCACCAAAACTATTACATTACCTTTTTGAACACCACAAACTAGCAGCTTATGAGAATTTCAACTCTCTTATGATTCTGCTATCTCCACTACTACACTTTGTGGCTCACCAACCAACGAAAACCATATAATCAAGAAAAGCAAAAATTCATGGCTAAACTCAGCTCAAATTCCAGAAGAAATAACTGAAAACACACGAAAGGCACGTCCTCTAACTTCGAGCTCAAAAGCTCCACAAATCAGCGACGTCCACTAGAACCCGCTTCGAAAACGCACTAGAAACCAACATTTAAATAGTGATTTCAACTAATCACTCTGACACAAACGGAGGAACACAACCAAAAAGCAAAGACCTCCCAAAATCAAACTTGGATCAATAAGTGGTCCCACCATAATACGATCTCGAGAAAAGATATCGATCGACTTACCAATATCTCTACTAACCACAACACGCAACTCTTAATAAACCTTGACTCGAAAAGCTTCTTGAGTCAACAGGGGAAAACCCTTTTCCATAATGCTACATCATGAAATATACCTATAACGAAGCAAACCATCATAATCAACATCACCATGCAACTCTCAAACTACCACATAGGATTTACGGCATCGAGACTCACCGCTTAAATGAACTCCAGCTCACTTGGGATCACCACTGGATTTATTCCGAATCCATGACTACGACACAACTACCAATTTATCATTTACCTCGAAACTTCGACAAAATAACCAAAATCTCTACCCTTCAAATCGAAGCGTTGAATTCGCATTCCATAATTTCAAGCTCTGACGATACTACCCAAAAACTACAGTAGGAATAATTTAAATATTCTCACACACACCACAACCAAAACTTTGCTGCATCTCACCAAATTATAAATAAGGTGAGTGAACATATACTCCCATTGAGGTGTCGTAGCTAGCCACCAAATGCTAACGAAAAGATGTTAGCAAACAACTCCGATCGTGAAGTCGAGACTTAAATCAACCACCCGAAATGACACTGCTTAAAAAAAAAAAATTACTTTGGACACCCACGCACTCTTGCTCCATGATCCAGTGGGTTTTATTCCACTGCTACTACTTCCACCAACTCCACACAACTGCTAAAGAATACCTATGACAACACGTAATAAATTCACCAGGTGTTGTCATAAAACTGGAGTGACCACAACCATCCCGCTCTCACTCCACCATTACTTTTCAATTCCATTACATTATCATCTTCCCAAACACTCAACAAATTTGGAAACCAAACTTCAACATCTGGAATTCCGAAAGAAACCATAATGGCCCCACGATTAAAATAATATAACTGACATCTCACTCCCCGATTCCAAACTCGCTTGAAACTCAAAACATTTAGTGCCATCAATAAAATTTTAAAAATTCCCCGATTGTGGCACAACAAGAAGTTGTCACAACGCACTGACGAATGACTTTTGTAAAACCAACAATCCAATTCATTCTATTTAGAGCTTTAACAAACTTCAACTAACCCACAATAGAGACCAAAATCATCAGAAATCTTTCTTTTCATCGACTATTATCATCCATCATTTTCAAAATATATTACCGCTGCCATCTTAATAAAATGCTCTAAGGATAGAAACATATCTGTAATTAGCACTGCAGAAACCAGAATATATACCACCACAACCAAAATTATCCCAACATGCTCCCAATTGATTTATGTTGCGGATAAAATTGTCGGCAAAATGGCCTTCAATCAAGACTCAACTAAATCGACATTTAGCTCTTTATGCAGCAATGCCTTACCACCCAATCACTAGCACAAATTTCCTAAAACCTTATTTAACCCAAGACTAGGGTTCCCAACAACTCATATAGGTACCCCTTTGAATTACCACTGGATACCTCACCTCATCATTTCAACTAACTTTTACAGCAATAGAATACACCACTACTTCAAACTTTCCTTCCAACTCGACTCTTTCAGAAGTCACGTAACTCAATACCAAAATCTCCCATCAAACAATTTTTGACTCCAATCTTGCCCACTAAAAATGGACGACTCCACGACATTAATCATCAACATTTCACCCAACAGATTTGCACAAGATGCTCACCTTAGCATCTTGATCATAACCCAAACAATCATTGATCACATGAAAGGAATGCTATCCAGCTTATGAGTTCCCAACTGGAGTTCCCAACTCGCAATTGAACTCTAACACTTTAAGATATCAACTCAATAACCCTTGGAAAAGACGTCAACCAAACACCTATTTCCTTATTCAAAGCATGATGATTACTTAAGAGGTCGGCATACAGAGGCATAGTCTTGATGATATGGACATTTATGGCACAATACTGTCCATAAAAAGATAGAAACAACTACATCACAAACCTAATCAACACATGGTGTCTAAAGCATATAATGCTGATAGATCCGCCGCGGTCAGACCATCACTCTATAGACACAAAGTATGACCAAGAATATGAGGTAGTACTAAAAAGAGAAAGGAACTGAATAACCTAGTGCTCTGATACCAACTGTCAGAACCCACCCCGAATTTCACCTTGAAACTCGAAGTAAATCCTGCGGTGACCACCTCTAAGGAAAGTTTACCGAAAAATTCGGCATAACCTCCCTTGAAAATGGACAACCCTTCCTAATAATACCTGCATACACTTCAAAAGAATCCATTTATAATCCTCTACTCCTGGAGCCTTCGTGCTCCCCAAATCACAACACCACCCAAAATTTACTAATCTAAACAAATCTCCTATCCAACCATTTATAGGTTCAGAGCAACTCTAACAGGAATAAAGGAAACAAAATAAATTAACAAGCGGAAGCTATATGATGACTATGCCTCATCTCCAGGTACGCTCGACCTCAACTAAGCTAACCTGCAAGTTGGGTATTTTTAAAACGAAGGGCCCAGGGGAAAACATTTGAAACACGTTAGAGTGAGTGGACAAAATCATAAATTTAACGAAAATATTTATGCTTTCCCAATTACATTTCCATAGAAAATATGCTGCATACGACAGCTCAAAAACGCTCAACACAAAAACTGGCAATTTCATGACTAGCTCCGGCCACTCTCCAAAGCTCAATAAAATACAGTCTCTCAGGCTAAAATAAAATATGTATGTATTACACTCATCATATCCCTTGTCTGAATTTTCTATTTGTCTTTGTTGTTTTAAGAAAATTCACACAAGGCTACGACGCTTGCGTCTAACGCTCACGTCGCACCATAATGGCATTTTACCTCATTATGGTGGAAAAGACGGTGTATAAATATATACGCGCATATCCCCTATATAAATTATTATATTTATATAGGGCTACGACGATTGCGTCTAACGCTCACGTCACACCATAATAGAATTTTTACCTCAGTATGGTGGAAAAGCACGTATAGCTAGCTAGCATTCCTTCATATACATATTATTCTCATAATCGTCCAAATATGGATATATATATATACATACTCACCGAAAATCTAATTTTCAGTAACTCTTCAAAAATAATAAAAATTGTCAATTGCAAAAGAAGCAATAAATATATGGCTACACCGAAAATCTCATTTCCGATAACTTTCCAAATAGCGAAGTTAACAAAATAAAATAAGAGCATTTACTTCCAAAGATAACTTCGCGAAAATAAACAATTCCACAAATTGATATTCAATAAAATCATTCATTTAAAATGAAATCACCGCATGCTTATAATTTAAAACGAACGTCCACTCACAACTCTAGGCATAAGCCCGACGAAATCCAAATCGCCACTCCAATGAGGTTTCCTCGAACCCTGGCACAAATATATAATTAAATTCCCAACTAAAATCCAATATTTAAACAAAATAGGCAAAATTAAATATGAACCGCAACCACGCTTATCCTTGCCCAATTTCGCTTTTCCTAAAACGAAACGATCCAACTTTAATACCATAATCGGCAGCCATAATTACAACTTCCCCCAGAAAATGACTTAAATCCTACGGCCGGATTCTACCTTATTAATCCGCCAAAATTACCAAACTTCGGAAATTCACAAACCTATCCAAAACTCATCCAAAAATTCCAAAGTTCACATCATTAAACTCCCCTTAATATTTCACACTTAAAACTATACAAAACTCCCAACCAGCGACCGCGCCAGAGGCGGCTCCGCGGGTAGCGGCGGCCGGAGGCCGATTCCGGCAACCTCCAATGCCCACCAAATTTTAACAGCATCTTCCTCTCAACTCCCTCTACAACTTTCCTAACTAGCACAAACACAAAATCCAAGCCTAGCTAGGGCAATCGAACACAAACACCTAAAGAGCCCTATGATTTCAACTTTAAATTTCTCCTTACCTAGCTGAAGAGGGAGTGAGCCTTTTGGAAGGATTGATGCACGGGAGGAGAGCTTCAAAACCATATAAGGGTTGCCCGGATTGGTGGCCGGAGGAGGAAGTTCCGACGACCGGAAGTTCTGGGCAGTCAAACCTTTCGGGCGGCACCGCTCTCTCACGGTGGAACTAGGGCTCCTCTCACCGGTCCAGGGAGGTTGCTGGGTTGGAGGTCGACCGAACGGGACCGTTGCGGCGACGGTTGGTGGCCGGACGACGGCGGATGAGCGGCCAGAAGTTTCGGCTGCGGGAAAGCTCGGGGATGAAGCCAGGAGGGAGAGAAGAAGAGAGAGGGAAAAGAAATGGGTGTTTGGGCCTCACACCCACCCAGTCCAACACCATATAAAAACCCACTCCAAAATAAAACACCCCAAAAAAAAATAATACCCGAATAAAAGTTACCTTTTACTAGCTAAAATTTACCATTTTTACCGTCATCATATTTTCTTCCTATGAATAATCCTCCGCACATAACCGTCCCCGAAACCCGTCTAGGGACCAATTAAAACTATAACCTCAATGACGGAGACGGTAAAATTCTTATTATAACCAAGCTAATAAATAAGGTAAAAATTTACGGGTCGGGATGTGACAGTTATCCTGATTTACAAATACACAATGACAATAAATAAAAGTTGCAGTAAAATAACAATGAACACCAAAATGTTTTTTACTCGTAGAAACCCTGTAAACAGCAAGAAAAACTGTGTGTCCCTAACTCTTGAGGGACAAACCTTTCCACTATGTAAAACTCACTTCTTACAAGATTATAGTCTAAGGATACATCAACGACTTGCTCTCTTGCCTAAACTACTCACTAGTCTAGATCTATATTTTCTCTCTTGTGTCTGAGTATCTCACTCCTTACAAGATTACAGTATAGGAAATAGCAACGACTTGATATCCTACCTAGTCCCAATCTAGTCTAGATCTACCTCTCTTGTCTCTAAGTGGCTATACATGAAGGTATAAGAAGTACTCACTACTTGCTCTCTTGCCTAAACTACTCACTAGTCTAGATCTATATTTTCTCTCTTGTTTCTGAGTACCTCACTCTTTACAAGATTACAGTATAGGAAATAGCAACGACTTGATATCCTACCTAGTCCTAAACTAGTCTAGATCTACCTCTCTTGTCTCTAAGTGGCTATACATGAAGGTATAAGAAGTTTCAACTCAGAACTCAGCTATCACTTAACTGATTCTTTTTAACACTTTTTAGAAGTTTCAATCTCAGAAACTCAGCTATCCTAAACTGATTCTTTCATAAACCCAGCTACTTTAGCGGGATACATCAGAACTCAGCTATCCACAATTGCTTCTTTCATGAACACTTCCGGGGTTGCTGCACTACCAATTGATCTCATGGTATGCAGAATGCAATGAGTTTATGAGAAAATGTTTTGTTCAGCTCTAAGGTTTATAATCACAAAATGAAGACTTAAAGACTAATGAACAATGCAAAGGAAAACCAAAAACCCAACAAAGGGAGAGACCTAACAAAGCAAATGTAGAAACTACATTTTGACAACCATTGAGCAAAGGCAACATTGCTCAATATATATAGGCTGATAGAGTGCTCTAACAAGAGAGAGAGACGCAAGCCAAAGAGGCCATAAGAGGGCATGCACGAGGGCCAAAGCAAGGACAGGGTTTTGGACTTTTATCTTTGGCCAAACTCATAAAGTGAGAGGACATATGCAGCTGTCCATGACCAAGCAAAAAGACAAACAAAACTATCATAAACAATGTTTGATTTAAAGGCAAGAGACAAAAGGTTTTGTAAACTTTTTTCTAAAAGCATAATACCACATTGGTTTAGCAAATCACTTTTCTCTGATATCAAACAAAGACAACTACAAATATTGGTTTGTATATCACAAACACAGCAAACCACAGCTGGAGCCTAAGAGCCAAAACATGGGTCACGGGTTAAGATAAAAGCATCAAACCCTAGATTAATTTGAGCACCAAGGCAAGACCTTTATCTTAGTTGTCAATTTGAAATTCAAATGAGGATCTCACCCAGACATAATATTTATGCAACAAGGGTAAAGAAACATACACCTAAGACAAAAGAAACAAAAGACCGAAAAGCTGAAAACCTAGATTTTTAGGCTGGCAAACAATATTGCTATCCTCAGTTAAAAACCATGAAATGCACACAATGATTTTACTTGAGTTCCATGAGATCATATTGGTTCTTCTACATCTTCAGCTTGTTCTTTAGTTTTGAAAGAGTAATCTCTCAATTGCTTTAGGCTTCATTGATTGTATTTTGTTCCACATAAAAATTGCCAACAACCTTATACCTTCAGTAAAGTCACAAGCTAGGTAACTTGACAATCGTAGAGTCGCAATCACGAAGTGTGTACTATTTATTAGTCTGGGAAGCAAATCTGCTGTGCCCAAAAACCCAGTGCCAACCATGTGCCACAAATCAAAATTCGACACATCATCACTCTCCTAACACCCCTCTAACTCTATCAACTCTCGCAAAAAAAGGTAATAAAATTTAAGAAAAAAAAATTTCTTCTTGCTTCTCTCTGCAAAGTTTCAAACCCAGATTTAGCATCAAACATGGTTGTTTCTTCATCAGTTCATCCACCTCAACAGCTGCCGCTGATCTCTAGGCCCAATCCCACAACCCTATCTCCTCCACCTCTTCTCCTACCCTCTCCGACCAACACCTTCGTGGCCTCGACCAAAATCTCTTCTATCCCTTGTCTAAGATGATTGATTGCTAAGTCCAGGAACAACAATCGCAGATTTCTAACGAACTAAAAAAGAAGATGGGTTGGGTTTCTTCTTGTTTCTCTCTCAAGGGAACAAAGAGATCTAGGTTGGGGTTGTTGCAAAAGTGTAGAGAAAGATGGAGAGAAGAAGAATCGACAAAGGAAAAGTAAAGAGTTGGAGTGATATGGTTAAAAAAAAAACTGAAAATAATTAAGTTAACAGTGTTAATATCTGTTAAATTGGTGAACACATGTCACGATACGAGGGGTAGACATATGTTTGACACAGGATTTTTTGGCATAGCTGATTTACTTCCATTAGTCTGCACCACACATTAGTGACAACACTAGAAGCCAAAGTTGTCTCTTTATGCCACAGAGGCTAACATGCAACGCTTGATATAGAAAAGTGAACGGCCTGACCTATGATTCCCTCAAAATTAAATAATCTTCAAAATTTCACATTCACCTGCAACCTTTGAATTTCTCGTAATTAAATCCCCCAAAGTTTTTAAATTTACAGTCACAGTCCTCAAATACCTATATATTGAGAGCGAGGACATTCTCATATGACTTTTGGCAAAAGGAGGAGACTGGTTCAGGGAATAATCTGAACCACACCACTAGCCACAATCTCAATCTCTCTCTTTCTCTGGTACGTTCATTTTTTTTGCTACCCTTCCTAGGGTTTCTGCCATTTATACACAGCCTCTGTGCTCCTTCGGGGTTTCCACACTAGTATCAGGTCCATGCTTCAATTGCCTTTTCGATTTTCCATCACCCACATGTAATTTCTGTTCAAAGTCTTTGACTTTGGGGATTTCATGACTTTGTGCTACTGAATTCTCATCTGGGTGGTGATTCAATTGGCTAAATTCACTGTTTTCAAGTAGGGTATGATCTTAAGACTAGGATTTTTGATCTGGGTGTAGTTGGTTCTGGTCAATTTCGAGTTTAGGGGTTGCGATTTCATCTGGGTTGGGGCCAAAATTTGAAATTTCAGTGCTTTTTTTTTTACTCAATTTGAGAATTAGGGTTCGTGTGTCTCTCGCCATGGACGATGGAGAGCTTGATTTTTCGAACCAGGAGCTTGACTTTTCGATTCCCAACATGACCGGTGAGCTTCCTAGTAGTTGCTCAATGGAGAACATATTCGGTGACTTCTTCAAGGAGACTGACACTGCTTGCACTCACAACCACATTTGCAACCCTCCCTCGGGGCCTGACTCGGCTCATAGGCACACTTGCATTCATGTCCACACTAAGATTTTGTCATCGGGTGCGAGTGAGGACAAGGCTGGAACTGATGATACTGCTGAGTCTGGGGAGAAGAACTCGAAGAAGCGGCCTTTGGGGAATCGGGAAGCTGTTCGAAAGTACAGGGAGAAGAAGAAGGCTCGAGCAGCTTCATTGGAGGATGAGGTTATTAGGTTGAGAGCTGTGAATCAGCAGCTGATGAAGAGGTTGCAAGGTCAGGCTGCATTGGAGGCCGAGATTGCGAGGCTCAAGTGTTTGCTTGTGGATATTAGGGGGAGGATTGAGGGAGAAATTGGATCTTTTCCGTATCAGAAGCCAGTGAATCCGGGTATGCAGAATCCGAACTATAGCAGTGCTTATGTGATGAATCCATGTAACATGCAGTGTGATGATCAGCTCTATTGCCTTCAACGAGGGAACGATGGAAAACGTGGAGATGGGGTGGCAATGAATGGCCAAGGGTTTAGTGGTTGTGAATTTGAGAATCTTCAGTGTTTCACAAATCAGGATGGAGGATCAATGGGGCTTTCTGGATGTGACCTTGGAAATGTGATGTTAGAATCCAATGGCAGTCATTCTGGCACAAAGAAGAGGAAAGGTAAAAATTAAATGCCATAACCTTGTAAGCTGTTTAAATCTACACTTATGACTACTTTGCAGTTAGTTAGTTGGCTAAATTGAATCCTTTGTCAGGTTTTGTGTTGCTTGTTCTATTGTTTTATAGTTTGCTTGTTAGCTTCAGTATTTTGTCATGCATTGATTGTATGTTTCTTGGGAGCCCTACTTCTAGGTTTAAAGGATTACTTTCATTGAACCCTGATGCAATCAGTTTGCAGTGCAAGTTCATTGTTCATTTTGAGGCTTGTTTAATTTTCTATGCCTCTCTAGATTTGAGACTTGGGTTAGTGGAATACAAATACTGAACATGTATAATTTAACTAGCATACCAACACACAAGTCTTTTTAACCCTGTGAATCTTATCAGAACATGGCAAAGTTTAGTTACACCTTTTTAATAAATATGGCTAAAACTATTCTAGTTGGTTATGGCCAAGTACTTTATAGAGTGTCTGGAGTCTATTAACTGCAAAATCAGCTATTCTAACTGTATAGCAAGATTTTCTCTTTGAAGATTGAACTGTTTAGAGAGGTTGAGGATGCGATTGCACCAGTGTGATCAGAGGAGCCTCTTTGGAGACTAGTGGATTATGAAATAATGCAGTAAGTGGAGACTTTTTAAACTATATAAACCTTAAAATATATTAAGATTGCACTCCTGTGAGCATAGATTAGTAAAGGTTAAGAGAGTTTTGATGCAGGTCAGAAACTGGAACGTTCTGCCCTGCAGCAAGTTGGTAAAGGATTTCCTATATGATGATGCCAGACAATCTTGCTATTGTATGGGCTAGCAGTGTGTTTATTCAGTAATTGAGAAAATGAATTGTTTAACCCGTTCGAACTTTAATCTAGTGATGAGCCAAACATGTTTCCATTACTAAATGTCTTTCTTTCAAGATTAAAGGAATGGACCTAAATACTGCTTTAGGAATTGTGCAGGCTTTGTACTTTCAAAAATGTGACACTGATTATTCTGCTGTCTCTTTGGTTAGGAGGGGCACGCGCTGCTGCAGCGAATTGAAGGAATGGGAAAGTGGAGTCATCAAGAGTACATACGGTCTTGCAATAAGTAGTTTATCAAACTGCAACATCATCTTCCCCTCAGGTTGTTCTTTGTTATATGGTTAAGTTTTTCTCATTGAACCATTGTTGGGTTCTTTGAAAGGGTATGATTTACTTTTATCAAGCTAAAATTTGCTGGAATCACTGGTACTTTAGTTTGTCTTTGGGTTGGAGAATTATATAAGTAGAACTTATGGCAGAACGCAACTTAACCGTTTTCTGTGAAGCTCATATTCCTTTTATTCTCTTCTTCCGAGTTGTCATGGATGTATACTTATATCAATCAAATTTGTTTTCCTTCATTAAGTAGTTCTCCTTTTCTTTTTTTAGTTGACTCCAGCTTTTCCTTCTCTTTCTGAGCTACATGAATTCTTGATTTCTTAATTACAGAACATAGAGAGGCTGGCATGTGATTTCTATCATGTTTCAGTGCTAGTGCAGTGAACAGGTGAGTCACAAAACTCACTGTGTGAAAGCTTTCTTAGTTTGTAGCTTCATTCACCCACAAAATGGTCACTGACTGGTGGATAAATTTCACAGTATAGTTGCCCATTACTGATGCATCTGGCCATCGCAAATGTCAATGAGAGCCTCTTTCCAAAACCGGGAGTGAAAAATGACTATGCGAGGAAGAAGTATATATGTAGGTTCATTGCTTTTAGATGCATTAGAAAATTGTGTATAGTGATTTTCATAAATGAGGGGTGCCTATGGTTATGGAGTCATCATGAAACTACTCCAAAAGTTGATTTATGAAAAAGCTTCCATAGAAATATCAATACGTCTTTTGTCTCCTGCCACTAATATATCAGAAACTAGTATAGCTTTCTTAGTTTCTTGTTTATTATACTCCCTTTTCTGGCCAAAATAAACTAGATCACTAGTAATATCATCTGGGAATCTCTAGCCTATCTTTCTTCTTTTTGATCTGATTCTTTGAGCATTCTTCTCTGATAATAGACATGAATTTTCTGCTCTAGCTTGCACAGGCACCAGTTTTCAGACGCTACACATCTCGTAAACAAGTGATGTAATAGATTAAAGGGTGAATTCCTATCCACCTCCATATGAGACTGCTTTTACAGAATCACGATGCCATCTCTCAGTTTCCATCCTGGAATGAGTTGCTGGATTCAACTTAGTTGTTAGCAATTGTGAGATGTATTTTTGGAAAATGATTCACAGGGATTCTCTCTCCACTGAGATCAGATCAACGTAGGTCCTCCTAGACAAGTTCTTCATGATTATCTAGGCCTCGTGAATATTGTCTATGGTTGTGTTCCTTGTGAGTTTCCGCTTTTGCTTGGGATATTGCCCTTTCCTGAAAGCAAAGGACAAACATTTTGGTCCCCTCATTTGGTGCCAACCAGCAGACTCAAATATCCGATTACTCTTCGCATGCTGATTCCCAAAGGGAGCCATACGATTACAGAGTGCACAAAACTGAAAATATCAAACTTTTCATCAATAGCAACAAAACGGAGGAAGCAAAAAAAGGTTGCATTCTTGTCCGATAGCTCCGCCATATTCCGGTGACACAAAAGGAAGAGTGAAGTCCTAAGCACTGTGAAAGATGGACTCTCAAAACCATGAGCCAAGGGTAATTCGGAAAATCCAGAGCTCCTCGGAATATATGGCTTCCTTTACATCCAGAGTTTCTTGTTCTATGTTTGTTGTCAAAATGCTATTACGCTGGAATGTCTATTTTGGATGAAGACATCTTTGATGTTGATCAGCCTCTAATGCTATTACGCTAGAAGTTTGATAATGACAACAATCTTGGACCGGCGGACGCACACTATAACTACTGGGGGCAAAAGCCCCCACTTGATTATGATTTTTTTTATATCTTATGGCTAAACTGAGGGACTTGGATACATCTCTACAAGGAGTTTTAACTAATTTGCCCCTATATATAGAGTTTTTAGTGTAATACTGCAATGAAAATTGTCCCCGTAAAGAGAAATCCTGCGTCCGTCAGGCTATATCTTCCATGTCTAAGCGCAACATTAGAGACTGACTCAAACATACCTGACTGGCTGCCTCTCTCCCTCCAAGATATAGCCAACAGTGTACAATTAAACAGTGCTAAGGAAGCTGAAATACAGGTGTTACAAATGATCCAAGATGGTGAGACATCTGCAACATTTAACAAGGGTGGAATGGTTAGCTTTGTTGAGGATCCTGAACAGTATAAAACCTGTCGGATGACTGAACATAGGGTTTGAACATATTGTCTCATCAATACAACGGATAATGGCGCTTTGGAGGAAGCTGACTACTATGAATGAGAAAATCTCTTGTGATCCTATGTACCTAGGAAAGGTTGGGACTTGGGAGAGGGGCAACGATTTGAGTTTGATGATTTTGATCCTGTTCTTCAGAGGTTGTGTATGAATCAATCATTTTCACCCTTCCTATCAGCATTGGCGAGTGGTTGGGACTAAGACGATGGAACATTTGAATCTGTTTTCCAGCTCCTTACTGTGCAAAGAGGTGGGCAACATTCTGTCATTTCCTCCAAAATCCTGTCTTGTTATGAAACTAGTTTCGCCCATAATGAAACAAAATGTGTTCAGGGTTATCACTTATCAGTACTCCAAAATGGCTAAATTGCAACCTGATGTTTTACTGATTCCGATAGCCTATATGTATGCAACTATGCACATAGAGGATGAGAAGCGAAGGTCCGCACTCGGTTTAAAGTGCGGACGTCCCTCTGTTCTCCACCGTCCGGCGCGGGCGACCGCGCGCCTCCACCCCAGAAGACTCCAGCAACCTCCCCGACCACTTTCCCTCACCGGCGAGTCCGTTCGTTTCCAGTTTTCCGACGAGATCGACTTTGTTTGAAGTTTTAGGTGATCTCACCGGAAAACTGGAAAAGAATGGACTCGCCAGAAAAGGAAAGTGGTCGGGGACGCTGGTGGAGTCTTCTGGGGTGGAGGCGTGCCGTCGCCGGCGCCGGAGGGTGGAGAACGGATGGACGTCCGCACTTTAAGCCGAGTGCGGACGTCCGCTTCACATCCGGCCTGCAACTATGCAACAAAAGCTCATTATGAGCTTTAGTCTCCTGACTTTCAAAAACGAGCCTAAGGATATGATTTTAAACGCAAGGTAAACGCATGTATAAAAAAATTGAAAAAAGAAAAGAAAAGGTTGAACCTTTTGAAATATTAAGATTGACAATCTTTCTACTTGAACATCCGTTTAGACATTAATGGACTTCCTACTTATAAACCTACATGGTTTTTCTTGGCATGATCATCTCTAGAAGTTTTAAAACAGCTCTACCGAGAGCTTACAACTCAAAAGGAGTGAAGACAGCAACAACAAAACACATAGGCTGAGAATTTGAGACGTATCATCATCACTTCATCAGACATCAGAAGCTTCCCCTTCTTGCACATCATCATCGCCGTAAATGCCATCGGCCATTTGCCAAACCTGGAGAGTATTATCTTCAGCTACACTTGAAATGGTCCATGGAACTTCTTTGTTCCATGAGAAATCTGATATCTTTGCTTTATGACCGCCATGTTGAAACAGAAGTTCTGGTGGCCCATCATCACTATCTCCCTCCAGCTGCTCATCCCCAATCCTAAACACATTGCACATATGAGTTAGGTGAGGTAAGTTGAGCAAATGAAACACAGATCAAATATGTATAAGTGAAACAGATCAGTGTTTCTCGCAGTAGTTCTGATATTGGATAAGTACATACCTGTTAAGGTCCCAAACTATCAACCTTCTGTCACCGGCATATGATGCCAACACAGCATCATGATTAGGGTCCCATTCAACCTGGAATACCTCCTCTCTGCAAGGAACAAATGATAAGAATGAGGGATTTGGCATTATTCCCCATGTTCTGCGGATAGTTATTGTTGAAAAAATGGTTTGAAGTGCAGCACCAAAAAGTAAATCTTTACAGGATAGAGGGGGGCATAAATAGAAGTCAACATAGTATCTGTAGGCCAGCCATGTGTAATTAATTTACTAAAGTTCTTGAAACTTATAGTCTGTCTACAAAGGCTTTGAGTACCTTTCAGGAATGTTTACTTCCCAAATAAATTATCTAACAAAAGGCTGATAAGATAATTCTCAACTGCTCGATTAAGACAATGGAATTTAAACTTGTCTATAACTATTTAAAGGGTGGGACAGTGTGTGTGTACAGATAAGTTTCTCAGGTAAATGGCTGTAAATTTTACTGACATGTTAAACAACCATGAAATGGGATAATGAAAAGTAAATTTGAGTAAGGCCTAATTTGCATTATAAATATCAGACCTGGAAAGTGGAATACCTCATCATCCGAAATGTATATTTAGGTACTTTGATCACAAAATGGATTGTAACCTTACACATTTTGTCATGAAGATATGTATACTAGCATAAATGTGGGGATGCTTTAAATTTTGATATTAAATTAAGAGACTTGAACTCTTAAACCACCACGAGGAGAGAGGTAAATGATATTCAAATAGTGTTCAAAAGCGATATTGATTGCGTAAATCTAGATCAAGAAAGACACAGAAGGCATTCAAATAATAAGCAGAGAATGATAATATGAACAAATTTCAAGGGGAGCAGGGGCATAAAGAGCATACGTGTGGCCACTCAGAGCATGCAATGGTACATTGAGCTTCCGCATATCAAACAGACCCACAGTAGTGTCTGAAGATGCTGTAGTCAAGACCCACTCATTACACGGATGGAAAGATAGATAGTTTACCTAAGACCACCAAACAAAGAAGAGAGAAGAAGCATGGTCAGTAACAAGATCCTTCTATATGAGAGACATGATAATGAATAATGAAGGGGGAGAGTTATAGGGAACACCATTGAAGCATACTTGAATAAGTACCAAAACCAGTCTCCAATTTGTCCAAATGTTCAGTTTGGACATCCCAAGACATTGCAAGTAATAGTAATATGATCAGTGAGAACCTCTAAACCATTCCTGAACTAACTCTAGCTACTTATGAACCTAAGCATTCCTGAAAGGAACCATCAATAATACTACTGGAGCAATGTCATCCCAACAAATAAACTAGTATAAATGGTAAAATCAACGTGAACTGATATGCATTTTGTATATTCTCAAGCACATGAATTAAAAAAGGTGTAACTAGCAAGTGTGAAATCCTACAAAGGAAAATTATATAAATGATCTTGTTAAAAGTTGCTTCACCTCTTTCTCATGAACTTTGACAGTTTGTTGGGCTCGATTTGTTCTAAAGTCCCATATCATCAATTGGCAATCATCCCCAACAGACCCAAACAGATTCTCATCCCTCGAATGCCATGATACATCATTAACCACACTTTCATGACTCTGAAAACATGCATTAATTGGCATAGTCAAACCATCATATCCCTCATAACCAAAACATGTACACAACATATCAAGACCTATAATATAAGTCCTTAAAATTACCTCATAAACATGCATTGGATGAAGCACCCTATCTTGAGCCAAAGCAGACACATCCCACAAGCAAATCTTACAATCATTCGAACCACTCAAAAGGTAACCCTCCTTAAACGGGCTCCACGACAAGCCATACCCTTCTTTATCATGACCCCTCAACCTCAAATCCGGATCACACTCACCATCCTGAGACTTCAGCCCCTGCTTGGTACAATCAAACACATACACCTCGCTACCACTAGTCTTCGCCCCAACCATATTCGGCTTCTGCAGCATGCATCTCGCCCTATTCACCTCCCCATCGACACGAATCTTCTGCGAAATCTCAACCTACAACCGCAAAACACATAAATTCAAACACTTTTTCTCTTGGGCATTTCAACAAACACTTGGTAGGCACAAAATAAATCTTCGTAATTTCAAGAACATAACCTAGAGAATCATCAGGTAATTCTTCGAATAATTAACGAAAGCATAGATCATCAGGTAAGTACCTTAGGGAGAGTGGGCTCGTCGGAGACGGCGTCGACGTTGGGCTGAGAAGCGGGGAGGAGGGCGTCGGCGACCATGAGGTAGTTAGGGTAGTCATCGGAGGTGTGGGTCCCGAGGATGAGCTTGTGGACGGCGAGAGACGGATCGGAGTAAGGCTGAGGGGCGGAGGGGACCCAGTGGACGGTGAGAGAGGGCCATTCGAGAGGGTGAGAGATGATGAGGTCGTAGAGGAAAGGAGTGTTCTTCTTCCAGACGGCGTACTCTTCCTCCACGACGGCGGTGTCTTCCTGCTCGTGATCGTCAGCCATGGGTTGCGGCGGATCTCCGGAGCTTCTTTTTTTGGCGCTGCTTTTCTGATTTTCGCGCCAAAATGTGGGGAGAGGGAGAGAGTGAAGGGTTGCGAGTGAGGCGCGAAGAAAGGGTTTATAAAGGCGTGGAAGAGCACTTTGTGGGCTGTTTTATGATGTTGGTGAGTCGTAATTATAAGCACACTCGTCAATTTGATAAATGCAACATCGAACAAAAACTTGCAACATTAGGGATTCAAGGAACATCCTTGTGAGCGGTGGACGGTTTACCTACGTGGTTAAAAAAAAAAATCGAAAAACGTCTACTTGGTAAAGTTATACTATAGCAGACTGCTCACCTATGGATCTCTTTTTGAGGGACAAAAAAGGACGAAAGTGAGCAACCATGTATACTATAGTATTATGGAGTAACGACTCATGAGGCGCGTGTTAGTGTGGGAGGTTACTAGAACCTAGTTTGCTCACTATTGCATGGTAGCTGTTTTGGCCACGCTTTCCAGCCGGGGAAGTTAGTACGATGTGCCGAGTCTAGGAACAATTACTGGCGTGCTACCACGCAAACGCGGAAAGTTGTAGTCGTTTGTTGTTGTAGTGCGCTTCACCTATTAAACGAATGTAAAGTTTTGGTGTCACCTCGAAGACGAGGATTTACAGTGGCTCTTTGCGCCACCAATATCGATACTAGTGTTTGTTATCGAGCAGGAGCAACCAAATGAAAGTTAACAAGAACGCAAAGCTCCGAAAAGCTTGAAAATGTAAAAGACAAAGACTCCAGGGAGCCTGGAAAAGCAAAAGGCAAAGCTCAGGAGAGCTTGGAAAGTAAAGGGTGCTAAGGCGAGATGTTTTAGCATCGGGCTGTTCGACTAGATCGAGAGTTTATAAGCTGTGTTTGTATGAGAGATTGTGTGTGTAGACTATTCCTCGAACCCTCCTTATATTGTGGTAAGCTCGCATAACTATTAGATAAGGATGCAGTCTTCGCATCCTATATGGTTTATGCTACTTGAGTTGTACAATGTCTCGTTTTACTTGATAACCACACATTCAGATGACGCAGTTATGACGGTGCAAGTAGATTTCGTATAGGTCACAGACTCACAGGTATTGACCATTCGCATATCAAAAGACTTTCTAGTCTTTGATGAGGAGACAAACATGATCTCCTACTCGGATTTGATTTCGCGAGATGCAACAGTCCATACACGACTCTGCTTTCTCGCTTATCCATTGCTCACAAGGCAAAAGCCCAAAAAGGCTTATATTAAGGCCACATGTATTGGCCCAAATGTTGCCCAAGACTTAATAATAATTAGTCTCGGACGCAATTTCTAATTGGGCTCAAATATTGCCCCCTCGGCCCCGAGCTTAGGCCCATTTCATATCAACCAAGCGAAGAGGCCTTATTGCGTACGTTTCATCAATTTCAAAATTCAAAAAAGGCTGACGTTTCGAGTCATCGCTTCGTTCCGTCATCATGATTGTTGAAACAAAAAGACACCTTTCTTAATTCTTTTTAAAAGGGAAAGGAGCGAGGGTCCCAACTCATCTTCAACCACATTTCTCTTCTTTCCCTTTGCTCACAATTACCAAAAAACTCTATTCTCCTCGAATCCAAATGGCTCCCAAACTCGACATCCGAGATCCGAATCTCACCCCCACGGCGATCATCGCGTGGATAAAGAGATTCACGAATCTCTTTGCCAACAATCCACCTCAGGAGGATACCATCCGGTTGTTCTGCAATAGGAGTTCGATATGGAAGTCCGATCCACGGCCAGAGATGGAAGTCGGTGAAGTGGACTTCCAATAGAGTCTAGTCTCTTTGCCAACATCACTCTATTGGACATCCTTGCCATTATCGGCCTGCCCATCCATCTAAAGCCATACGTTCCAAGGGACTTCTCGGCGACATATATAGTTTACTCACACAAGCAATGCTGACATTTGACGGCCCCTCAAGACCTCATTCCCGACTTGGAGGAACTACTATATCAACCATGTTGACCACCACAAAAGTGGTATTGCTTTCGTTGAGTATTGACTTAATAAATTCATCATTTGTGGAATGTTTAAACAGATTTCCTTATCTCGCATATATTGCATTATTATTTTAGTCAGATTTAAGAGAGAGTTTCTTCTAGGGTTTCGAACAGAATCAAAATCTTTATCGGGTTTGAATCCGAGTTAAATCGTCCTCCGGATTTTTATCTGAGTTGATTTTAAAGTATTCACTTTGTGTGTGTGCCTTAGTCTAACACTAGTTAAAAAAGAAATTATGATTTCGTGTAGTGATAGGTTACCAAGTTTGAATAAGATATATTTAGGGTTATGAAATCCACACGCCCTTTTTTCTTTTTTGATTAACACATGAGAAATTTTAAATACACACCCCTAATATCTTAATACACACTCCTTGCTTAATACACCACCTATCAAGTTTTTTATTTCAGTATTATACTTAATACACATTCTAAACTGCCTAAAATGCCATTAATTCATGAAATATTCCATTTATTTAATATAATTAATATATATTTACTGTTTTGTACCTCTTTTTATATATTATTTTGTCTAATTTTTGCTAGAAATTTTTGGTTATCATCATTCAATTGATAATCAAATGATTATTGTTATATCCCAACTCCAAATCACCAATATAAGTTTTAAAAATTCACAAGCTAGTAGAACTGTAGAAGTACAGTAGATATTAAACATAGCTAGTTAATTATTCGATAAAACATGTCATGATAAAGATGCAGTACATGACAATATGATCTGCAAGATCAAACTAAAGCTGATACAGAAAA
>NC_020492.1:5177299-5188657 GCF_000184155.1 Fragaria vesca subsp. vesca
AANAACCCAAATGAATTGTGGAGAAGAGTTGGATTTAGGAGAGAAGACGTGCTTTCGACGATTTTAGGGTAGAAGATTGAAAAGAATACTTCTAGCGCAATTTTTTTTTTTTTAATTAATAGATCGATGTATGTTTTGGTCATTTAGCTTACCTATAAAATCTCAATAAAACATAAAACAATAAAGGTGTGTATTAAGAGATTAGGAGTGTGTATTTAAAATTTCTCTTAACACATTCATAAAAAATAAAATTTAAGTTACTAAATAAAGAAAGAAATTGTGTGAAATTTAATTTAGAGCGTATGGATTTCACGATCCATAATGTGTCGTAATTCTCTCGGAATCAAAAATGGTGACAGAGACATAACCGTGGGTTAGGGGACCCAATTCTCAAAAATAAAAAAGACCCAAATAATAAGAGGGGAAGCCTCATCTCGAACCTTCATATATACTTCCAGGATTCGAGAGAGAGAGAGAGAGAGAGAGAGAGAGAGAGAGAGAGAGAGAGCTTCTTTCTAGGGTTTCGAAAGGGAAATGGATATCCACGGCCAGAGATGGAAGTCGGCGGACGATATGCAGGTGGTGCTGTACCGTCGATCACTGGCATCACGCTTTTCTTTTCACAAAAAAGGTCCGTCTTCGGATCCAACAAGCTCTTTGCCGATTGCAATAAGAACACAAGGAGCAACGGCGCTGCTGAGTAACCCGCCGTTGAACAAAGATGGCGTGCTTTCATATACCTCCATGTCTCTCGCTTTTTTACACTATCGAGGTACGTACGTACACAGCTTTCTGGCTTATCTTCAATTGTTAGTGTTTTTTCCTTTTCTTTTCGAAGAAGTTGATTATGATTTGTGTACAGAAAAGGAGTTAAAGCATGAATGGCCCCTGGTGGAGTCGGCCTTCCAAGAGCATGGCATGTCATGCAAACTCAATCTGGTAAGCCACCACTGATGAGCATATCATTGTTTCTGGGTAGTTTATATTTCGATTCTGTTTTTAATGAGCTATATATGTTCAGGATGAGGGTACCCTAACAGTCGCAACAACCCCAAAGACCAGGGCTGCAGATATCATCAACAAGGCTAGGGACCTCCTTGTTCTTTTGGCTTTGCTTCCTGTTCCACCATCAGCGGTACACCTCTTGTCTCTAGACACAATTACAGGCTCACATCCACGCATCTGTAGTCTATACTATACCATTTCTGATTTGACTGCACATTAATATGTTCATTCAGGCCGTCGACATACTGAGTGGCAAGCGGCTTTATGACATCATCTGGACTTGCGATTCTAATGGTGGTCTTGCCTCTCAACTTCCCTTGCCGAGTCGGGTACGTCTCTCTATCTATCATTTTTTTGAGCATTCTGCATCTCTCTAGCTAGCTAGGTGTTTTGAGGTTAACTTCTATTTGAGTACCATCTCTTGCAAAGTGAGACCACAGACCTCTTTATTATTATTGTTATTATTATTGGGTTTGCGCACTTCTAATCTCATACTTTGTTTGCATGCTCAGATGCGTTATTTTTCACGGATGAGAAAGCTTCGCCGCAGCATCAAGGTGAGTGAATCTATCTACATTATGTTTCTCTGTTCACAAGATTCATTACTTTCACAATCCTCACATTGTAATTGCGATGCAGGACCTTATGTGTCTAACTGGTTGCCCCATCTTCTATAATGTAAGCTTTACTTTTCCTTTACTGACTGTGGTCGGTGTTTAGTTCTTTTCTTTCTTCTGGTGACCTCCACATTAAATCTGCTTTTTCCTGTTATTCAGCTGGGAATTTGTGTCGTTGTCTTTGGCCATCAACCTCGATCATTAGTGCTGGTCAGGAACGTTGTGTCATCCTGCATTTTTTACAATCAAGATCCTGCAACTATTATCAGATTGATAACCTTGGGTCGTCAAAGGAACGCACAGTCGACAGTCAATCTTGAGATGGACGCTTATGGTGAGTTTCCCTACTTGTCATTTGTTCTCCATAATTGATCAATGGTTGGAATTTCTCATTGGAGATGGAGTTGTGAGTTGGAGCGCTGCCATTCTTACTTGAGGATGCCTTCTCTAATGTACCTTTTTTTTCTTTCTCGAAACAATTTTCTGAAACTAACCAAGTTCCCTGGGCGTAATCCCCCCTTTTGATTATTTCTCTGTGGTTTGCTAGGGTTTGAAACTGCTCCCGGAGCAGATATTACATTCTGTATTGCCGACTACATGTCCAAGGCACCAGTACTTGAATACCAAAAGTTGGAGCGTGTGAGGAAGAAGTATCTATTTGGCCCTTCGGTGAACAAAGATGGAATGTTTGTGTGTGGTTCATACTTCCTTAAAAAGCGAGGTAGCGTCCTCTCTTTCTCTCTGTTTTTTTTCCTGATCTGATCCGATCTGTTTATGTTTTTTTGGTAGTTAATTATTTACTTAAAAAATATACGGGGAAATCTTTCATTTTATTTTTTTCCCAGTTGAAACTTATGATTATGATAACTCAACACAAACCCTATATGTTAAACAATTGGTAAGTTATTTCTCTCTAATGGTGTGGAGGAGGCTGCAAGATACAGAAGTTAAGAAAATTTTATCCAACTCTAACAATGACATTCTGATATGTGATCATTTATATTTGATGCAAGAATAATTCATGATTCCACTGTCCTGAACTGTTTCAAATTTTATAGGGTACTGCATTTACTCTTTTTGAAATAGTTGTTATATAAGACTGCATTATTTTCCACAGAACGAGATGTTGTAGAAGCTTGGCCAATGTTAAAATCGGTTTTAGAAGAGTGTGGCATTACTTGCACGATGTATCAGGTATGCCCACAATGCATGAGAACTATTATGTTTGATTATTTTAATATGGAATAGAAATCCGATGTATTGATCAGTGATTTATATTGATGCACAAATGATTGTGGTTTTGAAATTTTGTTCAGGCTGAGCATTTCATGACATTGTCCACAACCAGTTTGACTAAGGATCCAGAGTTTATTATTCACAAGGCCAGGGATGCTCTTGAACTTCTGTCGTTAACTTGTGTTCCACCATCAATGGTACAAAACGACCAACCCTAAGTTACTGTAAACTCCTTTATTAATAGCCAATAGCCTGTTCTCTGAGTTCTAAAGATTTGATGTTCAATCTAAGCTATAGTTCGGTGTCTGATTTAAGTCAATGGCATGTAAATAAATTTCACCTTATTGGTAAATAATCTCATTTCATGGCATCCTGTCATTATTTAAACTGTCTTTGATTGCAGGTAACGAAAGTATTGAATGGCGATCTGCATTTTGACATCATCAAGACTGGGTATTTTAATGGCGGTTTTCTCTCCCAACATAAGATTGACAAGGTGGGTGGATGGTGTATCATAATTTCGTCGCATTTTTCGTTTTATCTGACTGTTTACTACTTTTTTAAATGTAAATGGTTGAAGAGAGGTAGACTTGGCCAAATTGCGGACCAAGTTGCAACCACATGACTGTAAGGAGCAAATTCTAACTTAAGCTAGCATAGGATGCGATGACTGTAAGGTGTAAATCCTATTAGGATTTAGTTGTAAGGATATACGGTATGAGGTTATTGTTAAACAGGATTTAATCTACTAAAAGATTTGAATGTGTTCCTTAAGTTGGGAGTTGGTCACTCCGTAAAGAGTTGCCGGCTGTTCTAATCTCTAGTGTTTGTGTGCAGAAGCTATTTTCGAAGCGGCGTAGAGTTCTTGCGCCTTACTTAAAGGTGCATAAAGTGATCTACATTTCGTTTTACTTGTATTTTTATGAGTAAGCTACTTGCAAGCTTTGTGTTCCTTCTGCTAACATGAAAAATGGGATGCAGGAACTTGCACAGCTATCGGGTTGCAAGATATATGCTGATGTAAGTGCTACCTCTCCTTTCAAATGTGGAAACATAACAGCCTTTGATGGATTAGGAACTCTAGTAGTGATTTCTAATTTACATGTAAATGAACAGGGATGGGCTATTACTGCTATGGGAGGTGAACATCGAGGACTGAAGGTTATCAGGAAGGGTGTGACACGCTGCCTTGTTGACAATTGGAGACCTAGTAGTATGATTCGGTATGTGAAGTTGAGTCTTGATAGGAGGAAGATGAAGGTGAAAGGGGAATCTTGCATGAACATGGTGATTTAAGTGGAAAATATGGACTTTGGTTTGGTACTTGCAGTGAATTCGGCTATTAGCTATTGTGTAAAGTAAGTCGTAGTAGTAATGTTTTTTAGGAAATCGAAAATGTGAAGATTTGTTATTATAATGTGTTTTAGGATACTTCGTTTCCTTATATTTATAGGCTTACGGGATATATAATACAACAACTAATTTTCTGTTAGGCAATACTTAGTATCACACCCAATCTTATTGTAGAGAAAATATGAGTTTGATTTCTCATAATGTAGAGAACTAGAGCCCTAGAGGCAAATGTTTTAGCAGGTAATACACGAATTCAATTTCATCATGTAATAAAATGAATTCCATTCTCCAGGCTGCATATTGTAGCTTAAGGAAAAGAGAGCAGACCACACAACCTTTAGTTGATTCTCTCATGCCCAAGCTACCATTGCTTAACATTTGTGACTTGGTCTCCAAACTTAAATCCCAAGAATTCGATAGGTATTCAATTTTTGTGTTTTCTAATCTTGTTGTCACAATATTAGAATTTATAGATTGCGTGATATTTTGTGAAGCATATAATTAGGTTTGTTTTATCATCACACTCTTGACTATAAACTCTTGTTTTATCATCACACTCTTGACTATAAACACTGAGTTGCACCACTAGAATACAATGTGTCATCTGCCTTCCTTGTTCAATTCAACCCTTGCTGATAACCACTATAACGGCAAATGGAACACACTACATCACTGGTTGTTTTCAAATAACTCGTTACGTGCTTCTTTTCTCCTTCTATTTTCGTAACAAAGTAAATTATGGGTTCAAGTGCATAATATCCTTTACTTTCTTTAGGTGCTAGTGCAAAGTAACCTTTGGAACCTCTGAATCCGAACTTTAAAAAGAACATAAAACTCGAATATATCTTTCAAAATCTTCATGTTCGAGCTTATGAGACGTGCGACATTGTATAAGTCCATAACATCTATTCATATTTCATTATCTACGCTCCGATTATCGATTTATCGTCACTTTTGTATCTCATTTTAAGCCAAGACACATATAACTACATGTTGGGTAACACATTCACTAACACTCAACAAGTAAAACAACCAGATAATCCACTATGGAAATTTCCATTTACAAACCAAAGGGCAAACTAGCCCCATTTCATATTAGATTTCTTTTCTTGATTATCATCACCAACCCTAAAATAAAAATAAAGGAAACAAATCTGAAAAATGTGCATCACACAAATTACAGCAACAAGAAACTAAAATAAAAACACATCACAATCCTAGCTTGCGACAAGTCACATGACGGTGCAGGCAGCTGGGTTTTCATCACTGAAAGCGGTGGTGTACCTCACTTCCGTGGAGCTCGCACGTGCCAACCCCCCGGACATCTGTTGGTCACTTCGCACGTAACCCGCCGGAGCCTTCTTGTCGTATACACCCTGTGCGTATGGGTGGTCAACGACGTCGTAAGGCACATACGGCCAGATCTCCACCTTCTTCCCCGTCCGATGCGCGACGCGTGCCAACACCTTCTTCGGCTCCACGTATCCGACCACCGTCAGCTTGCTCGCTTTCCGGTCTATGTCGACTTGTGTCACGCCCTTCATTCCCTCCACTGACCTCCTCACCTTCCTCTCGCAACCTTCGCAGTCCATCTTCACCTTAATCTCCACCGTCTGGTTCAAAATCAAACAAACAAACAAGTTTACGTTAGCGGCAATGTACACGTGGCGTATTCTCAGCGGCTGTTACTGGGTATATCCAGCTCTAAAGAAGAAGAAAAAGCAGCAGAAGAACAACAGGGACAGGTTGCCTTTCTTTTTTACAATCATTCTCTTCAACTTTTGGACTTGTCATTATTCAAAAAACAAGATTCTTTTTCTTTTTCTACAAGAACATGGATCTAACAATAAAAGATTTGATCATAGAAGAAGGACTAAATTGCTAATTGCTTGAGATCTACTGGGTTATGAGCACTACTAGCTGTTTGAGATTTTAGAGCTCAAAAACACAAACAAAGTATTGAACTTTGAGGGCTCAAGTAAATACCTGGAAATTCTTTCGCTTCTTGTGATGACTCCCACTGGAGCAATCAAATAGATGAGAGAAATGATCTAGAGCACCCATCTTCTCCTTTGATGTGACAAAGATTCAGAACCAGGGGGAATAGCAATACCCAACAATTTATAGAACAGAACTTGGAAGCTTTTTTGTAACTCAGATTTGCAGAGAGAGAGAGAGTTAAACTAATTGGAGGAGTATGGAGAGCTGGGACATATGAGTCAGTTGGTAGCTCCATTTTTATAAGCAAAAGAAAAATATCTCTGGGATTTTTCATTTTCTTTCTTTATTAGAATAATAAGGCCATGTCCATCAGGAAGATCTGGGACGTCAGTGGTCAGTGACTCGACTAAAATAGGGTTTATCGTTCTGGGTTAGCGACACGTGTCCCTTTAGAACAGTGTCTGATAGGATCCAACGGGAGACACAGCGTGTGAAACGGTACGAGGCTATCCATGCACCGACCGTATGGGGGCCTTATGGATTTTGGCGCCACATCGAAATTGAGTCGCACGCGCCTG
Organism: Fragaria vesca subsp. vesca; assembly: GCF_000184155.1. NCBI lineage: Eukaryota > Viridiplantae > Streptophyta > Magnoliopsida > Rosales > Rosaceae > Fragaria > Fragaria vesca. Next base: position 5,184,030 of record NC_020492.1, read on the forward strand.
ACGGGAAGTCCGAGATGGGAGTGGGAATGGGGGACGGGGCCGGAGGGTAAACCATACCTTTAGAAATGGGGCCGGCGAGGTAGAGGGCGGTTAAATGTGTGGTGGGGTCGTGGTGAGATTGATGGGTGAGGCCACGGCATGGGTGGCGCGTGTAAACGCGTCATCTGTACAGTGTTGTCATGATGGGGCATCTTCGGTGGGCATATGCGAGACCAGTGTTTTGGGCTCAAACTCGAAAAGAGTGGTCCGACACTCCAACGAGGGTTTCATCTTTCAAGTTAAAAAGAAAATCTTACTTCGCAGTTACTTACATTTACACTTACGAGGTAAAAATTATCGAACATGTATTTATAAGCTAACAATGCGAGTTGATTAGGAGCCGCTATTGAAGCAGGTTACAAACAAATTCTTCTTGAAAATGATTTCAAGACCCTAATCAGCTGCATTAGCAACACTTCCAATCCTCCTCCCGCTGCCCATTTTCTTGAAAAATCAAGACTAGCTTAAAGAACATCCAGTCACAATTGCTAGCTTTGATGTCATACGACTCATATCCTCCGAGCATTTTGTTAGAGATCGAACACAGGTGTGGTGGATGCTCAAACTAACTTGGAACATGAGTTCATTGAAACTAGTTTATGGGTTGGTATGATTTTGCACAAGGCCTTCTCTGTCTATATATAAGCTGTATAAACTAAAGATTGGTTGTAGCAGATGCTCTTTTTTGTAACTTCGTTCATAGAAGCAATAAAAAAAAAATACAAGTTGATGATAAATGTCGTGCATAAACAAGGGTTTGAAGTTCACAAAGGAGAAGACATGAAACGTTGTAGTTATTACGATCAACGATATAACTAGATATCAAATGACATGTAATATATATGAAATGATGAGATAGATGAATGAGGAGCGAGCTCGTTCTTCCTCTTGTTCTTTATATGTTGGCTATGTTTCTCAATTTTTGAGTACGTACGTACGTTCTCCGTTTCCATTCTAATTGTATTGAAATATATTGAAGATAGGTTGCTGGAGTGTGCATCAGTGCATACATGTACATCCAGGCCGGGGGCTCTTTCAACCCGGCCATGCCAGTATTGCATTATTCGACTGATCGAGCAGGCAGGCATGCATATTGATATTAGTATCATGAAAATCGCTTTTCAAATAAAGACGTTGTCTCAGTGCAAGGCAAGCATCTAGTATAGATTTTGAAATACTTAGTAGCTAAGTCTTGGATTATTAATGTGAAAGGTATGACTTCAAATCCAATCTAATGTAGGAATTAACGTACATTGTTATATGTTTTCAAGATCTTGGCTCTCTTAGCCTCTCTACAAGTGTGTCTGTGGAATAGCTTCACACATATATATAGATCGCATTCTGGCAGATCAAATTAGCTAGAATATTATGCATGAACTTTAGATCGAGTTGGTTTCATACTATAAAGTGATCCGTATATATAACTAGTATATCTTCTTAACTTGTTTTTATTAATCTCTGCATGCGTGTGCACCCATATATATATGCACGCAAAGGCGACAATCAAAATCATTTGCATGTACTAATCGATCCATCTTTATGATTTTGAAAACCAGATCTCTGCAGGGGCTCTGGCAGGCATGCATGTTTCGTTGACAGAGAGATACATATGTTATTGCTTCGAATTATACACACTTCTAGCCAGTACTGTTTCAATATGTTATTGCTGGGAACTTTACAAGTTAAAATGTATAAAACCAGAGACAGTAGGTACCGATCGATCTTCTAGTTATGGCAAATGTTGTTTGAAATCAAGTATGGGCCGGTAACATGGTTTCTATTATGGCAAATGTTGGAGATCGATGCCTTGACGTCTAGGCAACATGGTTTTCGATCATAATGGAAAACGGTGGAAATGCCTTGACGTCTGGATCTCTATGCATGCATATTAATTTGATTTAACAAAGCACCTAAACGGCTAAACCCTGAACCTAATTCGAACCTGTATAATATGGATGATCAAGATCTAGTTAGAACTTAGAACCCGGCCTACGCAGATTATAAATAGATGCGATGGGCACGTAGGCCCGTTTCAGATGCTATTTCTTGTCGATCATCTTGCACCTTTCTTCAACCCCTGCATATAATGTACGTATAGCAACGGCGAACAGTACGTTAATAGTTATTAACATTTGAGAATTAGATATATAGGGCCCATGCTAAGTTCTCTGCTTAATAGTTATTACATGCACCACCAGACTCCTACTTTTAATTTTTTGAGACTTTTAACTGTAATTTACCCTTCCAATTCAAGCTAGAGAACCACCAAATAATGACTCATTTCACTGGTAATGCCTATTATTTGCAACATGAATCTCATCATATCAGCTAGAGGAGGCCAACTGATCTTATTTGTCAATGCATGTGTTTGATGAATAAGGAGACACTTGGTTACTCTTTGTGCAAGTTCTCTGTGTAATTGGGAGTGGAAGGGATTCTATGTGACTATATATATTTCAGAATTCTCTTAGGTACCTACCAATCTATTTGTGATATCTATATTTATTGATATAATAACAAATTTATTGTCATTTTAGTAAATATATTTATTACTTAGATTATTTTTATTCTATTATAGAAATAATTACTCAACTTACGACAATGTATAAGTTTATAAATAAATTATTATAGTTATACTAGTTTAGTTCAAAAATATGTAAAACAAATATAATAATTTTATTATTGTTATATTAATTTGATTTAATTGTATGTAAATATATAAAACAAATGTAATAATAGAAAACCATATACCCCATACAGAGGTCGAATAGGTCAGAAGTGAAGGAATGCAATCAATGGAGCAATTCAATAGGAAAGGAAGAGCAGGGTTAACTGAGAAGTCAGAATTCACATCAAGTTAGAAATCAAGCATGCACGACAGTGAGACGTGTTGAAAAGCAAAGCTGGAAAAATTGATTGATGATACATTTCGTACGTACTTGCTGCTATTAAAGCAAAAGTAAAAGCTTGTTGATTCGGTCATGAGCACGAAAACAAAACGCATGATCGATGCAGTCAACTATGGATGGATGGTGCACCCAAATCAAAGCATCTGGGAATTCGGATAGAACCCTTACGACCTAGCTACTACTGGAAACTAGTTCGCATGGTTGAGCTTCGTTGCAGCAACCATGGAAAAAGGATGAGAAATCTTAACGCACAGGATGACCAGGACCAGAACCGTTTTCAAGTTTTGAAGTTTTGAATTTTTGAATTCTGAAGAGCTAGGGGATGGAGGTGCAGCATGGGTTGGAACTAGTAAAGGAGCTTTCAATTCACATGAGTAGCGTGTATGGATCAGTGGGCAGGTTTCCATAATAGCACTGGCATGGAAACAAAGCAACCTGGAGAGCTGACATACACGTATGGAGATGAGATCACACTATTCTATATATCTATGAACTGTTTCCTGCTGTTTATGAGGGGAGCAACATGCAAGCAAGTAAGTTGCAACTGCGCGCATGATCTTCCATATTGGGAACAATGCACCTCTTCGCAAACAGACATATCCAAATACATTACGTAATATTGATTTTGTTAGTTTACTCTGGTCAGTAATCAGCAGAGAGGTGGTCAAAGTCTGTGCGTGTGAAACTGAAACGCAATATATCAACGGAAACAAAGAGATCGAGTCGTTGAGGTGAAGAAGAAGAAGAACGAGAGAGTCGAATGAGCAAACTAGCCAAACGCCATCACGTTCGTTTAGGTTTCATTAAATTTTGGGTAACAGTTCCGGATTGGTATTGTGATCCGACGAGAGGAATTATTCAGTTCATAAAACGTCGGCCATTCTAATATTTTTGTCTTTGTTTCAGTTTCTTTCACTAACTAAACAGTGGTCTCCTCAACAGTCAACACACTGATGCTAGACTGCAAGTATACCTTGGCGTGTCTATTCCGCTCTATTTTTTTTTTTTAATACAAAGGTTAAACGACGGTTTTCACGTTATAACTATTAATAGAATCTCAGCATACAAATAGAATCTCAGCATACAAGAAGTGAAATTATGTATAAACTCCATACTAGTAATCCGTTCTATCTTTTTTCACTTATAATTATTTTTCAGTTTCTTGTTACTTAGCACAAACATATCTGAAGCACCTCTAGAAAATAGAGTTTCTTGGCTGTAACCCAAGTACTACCATTGCACTATCATATCATTTCGTCTTCAATAACGTACATTGGACCTAGCTAGCTCCAAATGTCTTGATAATGACTATATAATACGCGTTGAACTATAAAAAATGGACTTGAAAGTTGAAAATAGATTATTCATTATCTCTATCTCGATATGTATATTATTGATGGAAAATGTTTCTAGGCCTTAATAAGGCCTAAGATTTATGGCCTTAATCCTAAGTGACATGTCAAATCACCTATCCACATCATCAAATAAAAAAATCATGCTATGTCATTTTTAGGTAAAAATACAATCTTATCCTTTTATATCCAATGACTCTAGATTATTTTGTCATATCCAATGACTTTAGATTATTTTGTTTTTATTCTAGGGCCAATGATAAAATAGTACTTTTAGAAGTAAGAAATGATAAAATTGTTAACAAATGTTCATTGATGATAAAACAAT
>NC_020492.1:5200231-5201351 GCF_000184155.1 Fragaria vesca subsp. vesca
TAAAAACAAAATAATTTAGAGTCATTGGATATGAAAGGATAAGATTGTATTTTTACCTAAAAATGACATAGCATGATTTTTTATTTGATGATGTGGATAAGTGATTTGGCATGCCACTTAGGATTAAGGCCATAAATCTTAGGCCTTATTAAAACCCTCTAGCACTGATTTCTCGAACAAAAGGTCACACACTACATGGCTGCCGCACCAAAAGGGACAAATGAAGCTTGGACATACAATATGAAATCATGACCTAGATAGCTTAGTTCTGTAGCTTAGTATCCAGGTGCATCTCGACTTTATGTTAAAACTAATGCCCATAATTCGCCTCACGATTGTCCGGTGACCACCACAAACAACTAGTAGCAGTGTGTCGACTACATGTTCAAAATTTGAAGTCATGAATTGGGGCTTAGAAAAGGATGGAAGTCTTCCTCATAATCACACCCCCGATGCCTCTTTGTTCTTTCTAGTCGGTCATCATCGGCTAGGAAAGTTCTATGAACGAACATACGTACCGCCCTAGCTCTTTAATTTATTTGTGGGCCCTTTTGGTCTTGGCTCGATCTAATCAAACTTCTCACATATCCAAAGACTTTGTATTTCATCAATCACGTAAAAACGTCTATTCTTCGTCGACCTCCATCAAAGTGTTCCGTCAATTTTTCTCATACGCGTTACATCTTATAATGCAGCATGTTTTCTTCTGAGAATTTATCATCCGGTATGTGTATACCTTATCATAGGCTACATTTTTTTTTTCCTAGCCTGAAAGAAGAACGTCGAGGCATATTAGGTTATTATTGACTAAACAAAAGTATCTAGCAACATAAATACAACTCACCTTTTGGGTTACGGAAAAATTAAAGGGAAAATACCCAAATGCATAAAAACAGGGATTTTAATACCCACTTCAATGTAAATCTTTTCTTTTAGTCCATTTCAATGATTTTTAATAAAATTACGAGTATACCCTGTATTGATAATTAAACTATTCTCTCTCTAATCAAATCTAATATCTCTCATTCTCTCTCTTAAATTTCTCTCTCTCTCTCTCTCTCTCTCTCTCTCTCTCTCTCTCTCTCTCTCTCTCTCTCTCTCTCTCTCTCTCTCTCGTACT
>NC_020492.1:5201371-5202379 GCF_000184155.1 Fragaria vesca subsp. vesca
TAAAAAAAAAAGAGTACTAAGTAGCTAATTATGTGCTACCGGCAAGATCACCGAGGACGTATCCTAGCTCAATGCCGTATTCACACTAAAATGGAATAAATAAGTTTGGGGTTTAGAGATAAGAATTTAGGTTTAGGGATAAGAGTTTAGAGTTTAGGGTTTAAAAAGGGTTTAGGGTTAAATATATTAAACCCTAAACCCTAAACCCTTTAAAAATTAAATATATTAAGTAGTTAATAATGAGCTAAGTATAAGTTTACCGGGGACTTTCCCTAATGGCATATTCGCATTAAAAGGTACAGAACATTTTATACGTATTGAATGTCTGTTGTATTAATTTCATCATTTTAAAGTCTCATGTATTAACTACTTTGCAAGTTTAGGCCATTTTTAAACTTTATTAAAACAAAAAAACCAAAACAAAAAACTCATAAACTTCTATTAAACAAAAAACCAAAACTTTATTAAGGAAATGCATTTAATTAACAGTTTTTTTTGTTGCTAATGAAATTCATAAATTTGTAGATCTTTCTGTTGCTTTTTCGATGATTTGATTTCTGTGCTCGTTGTGAAGGCTTAAAACAATTGAAGTCCCTATATCAAGCTGATATTTGTCAGCCTTGTCCTGCAATTTATGAGGCAAAAATTGAAGTTAGAATATTATAAGATTCTCAAAAGAAGAAACATATATGGTTCAAAATATATAAGCAATCATTTAGAAGTATAAAGTATAATACTTTTATTACCTTATATATTGATCTCTGTCGTAATTTTACCATACCATGACTCCATTACCTTAATACATACAAGCATATATAGTTATATACCATAATTTATTGATAACGATCTATCTAAAACCAAAACACCATCAATTCATTGATTCATTATAGTTTCTTACTTATTCAATCCCTATATTTCATGCATCAATTCGAATAATTATTGTTTATTTTCATCAAGATGATTTAGTTATTCATTTTATTGTAGTTAATTTTGTTACCTTACATGAAC
>NC_020492.1:5202399-5204871 GCF_000184155.1 Fragaria vesca subsp. vesca
GTTACAGGGGGTCAGTAACTAGTTACTAGGTGTCAGTAACTGGTCAGTGGGGTCAGTAACGGTTTACTGGGTGTCAGTAACTGGTTAGTGAAGGTCAGTAACTGGTTACTAGGTGTCAGTAACGGGTCAGTAACTGGTTATTGGGTGTTAGTAACTGGTTACTGGGTGTGAGTAACTGGTCAGTAACTGGTTATTGGGGGTCAGTAACTGGTTATTGGGTGTCAGTAACTGGTTACTGGGTGTGAGTAACTGGTCAATAACTGGTTATTGGGGGTCAGTAACTGGTTATTGGGTGTGAGTAACTGGTTACTGGGTGTGAGTAACTGGTCAGTAACTGGTTATTGGTGGTCAGTAACTGGTTACAGGGAAAAATCCGGTGACCGGAATCCGACAGTCGGGAAAAATCCGGTGACCGGAATCCGGCGGTCAGGGAAATTCCGATGACCGCAGTCCGGCGGTCGGTGACCGGAGTCCGAAGTTCCGGCCAAGTCTTTTCATGTTGAAGAGGTGGGGGCAAAATAGTCTTAAAATAATATGGTTTGTTAAGGCTTTAGTAAAGATTTGTGCATTTGGGCATAAAAATGGTTACCTTATATTGGAATGGGCTAATGCAAAAGATTATCATTGGAATAGGAAATAAAGGGTTTGAATTAGTACTAAATGGGCATTTTCCCAAAATTAAATCATCAGAAACTCTAAAGCTATTTAAATGTTGTCAAAACCCTATATATATGACCAATACTCATAAGAAACTTGTTAGATAGACTACCTTATTCAATAGACATCTAGAACCATCCTACACGTATCATGTTGAGAGATAATCATCCTCTCGATATGTTGTTATCTCTCAATATTCATAAGAGATAATGGAACTTGTTAGATAGACTACCTTATTCGATAGACTACCTAAGACCATTCATGAAATTTTTTTAGGTACATACATGTTTGTGACACGTACATTTACTGACATAACAATAAATTTGTTGTCGTTTGATAAAAATAGTCATTATTTAGGTAATTTTTGTTCTATTAGAGGTAATTACTCAACTTATGACAATTTACAAGTTTATAAATAACTTGTTGTCGTTGTAGTAACTTGGTTAAATTATATGTAAATATGCAAAACAAATGTAGTAATTTTGTTGTTAATATTGTAAATTTTACTTAATTAACTTGTAATTTTTGTTTAGTTAATGGTGAATGAGTAAATGTTATACATCTCAGTACCGTAGACAACTCTTTCTCATGTTAACGAGAACTAAGCTACATGCTTTGATGATGAAAGCTAGAGTTGAATTTATTAACTATCTAGGATCACTTTTAAGATTCATTACGAATCATAATCATAATGAGACACGATTGATTAGCATCAACAATTGATTATTCCACAAGACACGATTTTCATCTACATTCTATTGGAATAAATAAAGAAATGTACATCTAATCTTACCGTGTTCTTTCGATATTCTAATTTATCTAATATAGTTTTTTCGACAAGATAAAAGAAAAACAACATCAAAGTATAAAACCTCTATCACATCCAACACCTACAGAGTCAAAGTAGAAAGTCTGACTAGCCGCAAGAGGAAGACATTGTTAATTTATGCATTTCATAAACATTCAATATACTAATATCCTATGACAGATTCTAGATCAAATGTAAATATGTTTGAAATACTAACTTGGTAGATTCGAGTTCATATCCATTTATGTTCTTCTTCTAGATTCACACTAGATACTCTATTGCTTGATGGGACAATATATAGGAGTGTGTCTGTGCTCTAGAAGGGATCAAAATGGCAGCAGTTATATTTCAACTGCTTTTGACAGTTCTATGACAGTTTCTTCCATCAAGAAACTGTCAAGATAACTTCTTGTCTTAATCCAATTCTTGTCTTAACAACCTATATTTTGAATTTGAATTCTTAACAGATGTCATTACACATAAACTTATTCGATAATAAACTATATATCTATATGTAACTACTGTATAATACATGCTTATATAGTTCATGAGTTTGTTTATAAATAGGCTGTATATAATGCTAGTTCTAAATGCAGCAGAGCTGCTAGGTTAATTTTACAATCTCCCACTGAACTAGAATTATATAAAGCACCATTCATAATCAAACTTTTCTAAAATTGCGCACATGAACCTTATGTATCATCTGTTTTCAAAATCCTGTCAATTAAATCTATCTACAATGGACCATGAGAGAATTTGATATATTTGAAAAATTATCAATCTCTCACAATCACAGTATAGTAAATCGAATGACATGGACTACCACAAATATGGTTATGCTTGATCTGTAGTAATCGAAGTCAAGCACAATGATCTTGATGGCTTAAGTTTTACTGCATACTGATATGAAATATAAAACTTGAGTGTATACACATAATAAAATTAGGAAAAAATTCAGTTTACTACCCTGAACTTTAGGTCTAAAATCAGTTTGATACCTCATCTTT
>NC_020492.1:5204891-5289434 GCF_000184155.1 Fragaria vesca subsp. vesca
CCAAATCCACCACATGGCCGGCGCCGGCATCCACCCCTACCACCAGCAATGGGTCCTGACGACAGCCCCTCCTCCTCCCCCGGCCGTTGCCGTTGCCATTCTTAACTCTGAGAGGGTAAAAAGATTAACTAAGGCTATTTTAGTCATTTTAGTCGAGATTGATGTCATTTTAAAAGTTTAGGTATGAAACTGATTAAAAAAAAAGATGAGGTATCAAACTGATTTTAGACCTAAAGTTCAGGGTAGTAAAGTGAAATTATCTCATGAAATTATCTTATGAAATTATGCAGTAACTCTATGAATAAATTTAAAATTCATCCAATGAAGCTTTTAATGAATGTTAAAACAACTAACAACAACAAATACTTATATACTGCAACATATCAATGTTTTACAGTAAATTGCATTGCTAATCATCAAAACTACTGAGAACTCCCATATGTTTGACATGATATGCAAACATTGAAACTGGCAATGCTTTAGTTAATGGATCTGCTAGCTGCTCCCTTGTACCAATCTTAACTACTTCAATCTCATTGTCTCTTACACTTTCTCTTACTGAGAAATACTTCACATCAATATTCCTAGAAGTAGAGGTCCTCTTATTATTCTTTGAGAAAAATACGGCTGCTGCATTATCACAATGAACAACCATAGGCCTTTCAATTGAATCCACAACCTTCATTCTGGAAATAAAATTCCTTAACCAAAGAGCATGACTTGTTGCTTCAAAGATTGCTACATATTCTGCTTGAAAAGTTGAAGTAGCAGTCAAGGATTCCTTGTTAGTTCTCCATGATATTGCTCCTCCTGCCAACATAAAAATGTATCCAGAAGTACACTTCAAATCATCAAAATCTTGTTTGTATGAAGCATCTGTGTAACATTCCACTTGTAATTCTTGATCTTCAATTCTCTTATACAACAACATATGATCTCTTGTACCCATTAGATACCTCATCACCTTCTTTCCTGCTATCCAGTGTTCTTGTCCAGCATTTGACTGATATCTGGAAAGCATATTAACTGCAAAACTTATATCTGGCCTTGTGCACACTTGTGCATACATAAGACTTCCAACCAAACCTGCATATGGTACATTCTCCATGTTCTTTCTCTCCAAATTGTTATGTGGACACTGCCCTTTGTGTAGTTTATCACCCTTAGACATAGGTGAATTCCCTGATCTACATTTCTCCATGCCAAACCTTTTCAAGATCTTCTCAATATAATTCTTTTGTGACAATCCCAACATGTTTCTACTTCTATCTCTACTAATTTCAATTCCAAGTACAAAATGCGCTTCCCCCATGTCCTTCATGTCGAAACTTTTCATCAAAAAATCCTTAGTAGCTTTCAGCAAACCCACATCATTGCATGCTAATAAAATGTCATCAACATATAGCACCAAAAACACAAAATTACTCCCACTGATCTTGCAATACACACACTCATCCAATTTGTTTTCTTCAAATCCAAAACCAGTAATCACTGAGTCAAACTTTAAATACCATTGCATGGATGCTTGTTTCAAGCCATAAATTGACTTTTGTAATTTGCAGACCTTCTTTTCGTCCTCAACAAAACCATCAGGCTGCAACATGTATATGTCTTCTTTTAAATCCCCATTTAAAAACGCTGTCTTAACATCCATCTGATGTAACTCAAGATCATAGTGTGCAACTAATGCCATCATCACCCTAAAAGCATCTTTGGTGGAAACCGGGGAAAAAGTTTCATTGTAGTCTATTCCTTCCTTCTGATTGTATCCTTTTGCCACAAGTCTAGCTTTATATCTTTCTACCTTGCCTTCCGCATCTCTTTTGGTTTTGTAAACCCACTTGCATCCAATTGGCTTCATCTCCTTAGTTCTATCAATCAAGGTCCAAACTCCATTCTGTGACATACTCAAAAGTTCATCCTCCATTGCTAGCTTCCACTTGTGACTATTTTCTGATTGCATAGCCTCAGTGAGTGTAGTTGGATCAGTTTCTTCCCCCAAATCAAATTCAACAGCAGTATTAAACACATGATAATCACTGGAAATTGCTGATTTTCTTTCTCTTTGTGACCTCCTTAAAACTGGTGCATTTTGAACAACATCATTTTCCTGTGGGACATTTTCTGCTACTGTTTGTTCTTCTACAATTTCATTTTGATGCTCCTCAACAATAGTTGCTGGTATTGGTACTGCTGAAATTTGATTTTCAATAACTACATCTGTTTCTGTCAACGCACTACTAATGGTGCTTCCAACAGCTTGAATAATTTCTGGAAAAATAAACCATTCCTCCATGTTTAAGTACTGCTTTTCCACTTCTCTAGCCATCCCTGGATCTCCAATCTGATCAAAAACTTCATCAAGAAAAGTGGCTCTATGAGTTTCGAAAATCCTGTTGAATCTTGTATGATCATAGAACTTGTAGCCCTTTGATTTCTCTGAGTAAGCAATGAAATAAGCACTGATGGATTTCGATTCTAGCTTGTCATTGTCACCATTATAAACTCTTGCTTCTGCTTTGCAGCCCCAAACATGCAAATGATTTAAGCTTGGCTTGTAACCATACCAATTTTCAAAAGGAGTGTTGACAACTGCAGTACTTGGTAGCCTATTGCAAATGTAATTTGCTGTTTTTAAGGCTTCTCCCCATAAGAATCTCGACAAACCTGATATGCAAAACATACTTATTACCATATTCATGAGAGTTCTATTTCTTCTCTCACATACACCATTTTGTTGTGGTGTATATGGTGTGGTATATTGAGCAACAATGCCACATTGTTCCAAATATATAGCAAATTGACCCTTATGTTGCCCCTTTTCTGAGTATCTTCCAAAGTACTCACCACCTCGATCTGATCTCACAACCTTAATTAGCTTTTTTTTTTGTCTTTCCACTTCAGTTTTGAAAATTTTGAAAACATCTAACACTCGTGACTTTTCTGAAATCAAGTAAATGAAACAAAACCTGGAAAAATCATCTATGAATGTCACAAAATAAGAATTTCCACAAATCGTTTGCACAGGAAAAGGACCACATACATCTGTATGGATTAACTCTAATAAAACAGTAGCCCTTTTTGAATGAAAATTCCTTTGATTAGTCATTTTCCCTTTCAAACAGTCTATGCATGTATTGAAATCAGCAAAGTCTAATGAAGGTAGGATATTTTGTTTCACTAACTCTTGCAATCTAGGCTTAGATGCATGTCCTAACTTCTTATGCCACAAAAAGGAGGATTTCTCCTGTTCAAACTTTCTTTTGACACCTACTGTATTTGAAATACTGAAAATTTCATGACCCTTATTCACAATAGGAATGCAATTTACATGCCAATAACCATCGATTAAATCAGCATGTCCAAAACAACATGAATCTTTATAATAAAACATACTTTTATTATTGCTAGAGAAGTCATAACCATCATTCAATACAAATTGAGAACCAGATATTAGGTTTCTCTTTATTGAGAGAATACAATACACATTATCTAATAATAATTCGAACTTATTCCTAAACAACAATTTCACACATCCTACAGCTTGAACTGCCACCCTTTGTCCATTTGAAGCACAGACTCTTGTTTCATTCTTTCTTGGGATTGTTTGACTGTATAATCCCTGCACAGAATTCACAATATGAATGGGTGAGCCAGTATCAAACCACCAAGAATTTTTATTGACACATGCATGAGACTCTAATGAAAAGATTGATTTTAACAGAAAAGTACCTTTCTTGTTCAACCAGTTCTTGAAACCATCACAATCCTTTTTGAAATGTCCAGGCTTCTTACAAAAGAAGCATTTCATTGGACCATTAGTTTTGTGTGGCTTCCCTTTATTTGCATCATGTTTCACACCAGAACTTGAAGCACCATCTTTATTGCCAAAGTTCTTTTTGCCAAAATACTTTTTACCTTTGCCATCCTTGTTCTTTGGTTTGGCAATGTAGTTAACATCAACCTCCTTCCCCTCTTGGCTCTATCCTCTTCTTCCTGCACACAAATGGAGATAAGTTCATTAACACTCCACTTTTCCTTCTGTGTGTTGTAGAGGCTCTTCAGATGGCTATACTCATCTGGGAAAGAGTTCAGCAACAGGAACACCAGAAAAGGTTCCTCAATGTTCATCTTCAGCCCTTTCAGTTTCTTTGCAATGTCAGCCCCTTTCATTATATATTCTCTGATGCTTCCTCCATTATACTTCAGACCAGTCAACTTGTTCATAAGCCTCCCTATTTCAGCCTTGTTGGAGACCTTGTATTTTTCAGCAATTGAGTTCATGTATTCCTTTGCATATTCAGAATCTGGTATGCTTCCCATCATAGAGCTATTCATGCTCTTTTTGATACAGATCAGTGCCATCTTATTGTGCCTTTGCCAATTGAAATACTTTTCCTGCACTTCCTTTCCAGCATTTGCAGCAGGTTCAACAGGTGGATCTTCCTTGAGCACATGGTCAAAATCCAAAATTGCCAAATTGAGTTCAATGTCACCTCTCCATTTCTGATAATTGAATCCATTGAGGAGTTCAATTTGACTGATACTCATGGGAAAGTGCATGTCTGTAATGAAGTTTCAATCTTAAGTCAGTCATTTTGATAAAACTATATTTGCATATATACATAGATAAAGCTTCCGGTTCTTCTGAAATACCAGAAAAGTTTATATATAGTTGCATATCCCAATGTCAATTCATATAGAAATAACACTATAAAGAAGTCATACATATAGATAAAATTAGCAGAACATTTGCTGTGTGTGAGATTCACATCCTTATGCATTTATCTTTAGTGCAATGCTTGTAGATATCTGATATGTATAACTTAAAACATGAATCTTGGTTCAAAAATATAACTGCTATGGAAGTTAAAATTTTATTCCAAAATTTCATGTTGTATACAGGTTCTTTCTAAAGTACTAAAACATCACATATATTTCAGCCAATATGTCAGCATTGAAGATATATATGAGTTACATAATGTATCAGTAGAAAGAAGATTTAGTACTAATATGTATATCAGTTCATACATGGCTACTATGGCAGCATTATGTAATCATAAAATACATATCAGTTTGATGGAACATATATACAAAACATACATTCATGTGTAAACATGTGAATAACAGAAATTGAAAGATTTAATCATAAATGTACATATGCCAGAAAACTATAATTTTCAAAGAGAGGCATCGCATGAACTTTCAGTTCCAGGTTATGAAATTCTACGGATATGCTTGTTATTTCCTAGGATACAAAAACGAATTTCAACAAACACATATACACCAATCTAGCATCTGAGCATAGTAGCTCTGATACCAATTGTTAATTTCTGCATTTCATAAATATTCAATATACTAATATCTTATGACAGATTCTAGATCAAATGTAAATATGTTTGAAATACTAACTTGGTAGATTCGAGTTCATATCCATTTATGTTCTTCTTCTAGATTCACACTAGATACTCTATTGCTTGATGGGACAATATATAGAAGTGTGTATGTGCTCTAGAAGGGATCAGAATGGCAGCAGTTATATTTCAACTGCTTTTGACAGTTCTATGACAGTTTCTTCCATCAAGAAACTGTCAAGATAACTTTTTGTCTTAATCCAGTTCTTGTTTTAACAACCTATATTTTGAATTTGAATTCTTAACAGATGTCATTACACATAAACTTATTCGATAATAAACTATATATCTATATGTAACTACTGTATAATACATGCTTATATAGTTCATGAGTTTGTTTATAAATAGGCCGTATATAATGCTAGTTCTAAATGCAGCAGAGCTGCTAGGTTAATTTTACAGACATATGTTATATGCTTGTGTTCTAAGTTGATGACACAGCTTTGCAATAGCATACGCCAGAAAGTTCGTTTCTCGATAAATATGTGAAAGTTTATCCGATATAGTTATCATCATCACGAGCTAAATCAGAAGTAATTTCCCTTAGTTTCCACTCGATCATATTTCTTGTTAATGATGGTTGGACAATTTGACATTTACTTGGATACCACCTCTTTCAATTTCTAATCGATCATTACCAAATAGGCAAATACTGTTCTGAAGTTCTATCATCTCCTGATGCCCCACTGCAAAGACCAAAGGTGGGGATTTGGCTTTGCCCCCTAATTTGGGGAAAGTGCGAAACCCGGGGTAGGGAGGGAGGGTTGGGCATGCAGTGTTGGAATTGCAGCTAGCTCTGAGTTCATGTCCATATCACTTTGCCGAAAGCAGGCAAAGCCAACGCTAAGTAGCTATAATGATACAAACAAACAAACAAATAGAAGCAGTTGGGAAGTTGCAGAAAAGCCAGAAACCACCAGACATTTTCCTCATCGAAATCATAATACCACACTCGACTCCCCTCTGCCTTTTTGGATTTTTCCCTCTGCACACTCCTCTTGGTCTCCTCAGTCTTCTCAGAGACTCAGACTCACTCACGTCCCCCGTCATAATCATAATAAAAAAAACCAGGTCAGTCAATGGAGTGTGAGATGGGTTCACATGGATTGTGCACCATGCTACTACCCAAAAGAACTCCAAAGTGTCCAGTCACCCCAGTGCAATCAATAGTAATTTTTGGTTTTATTATTTCTGCAGGGTAAAAACCAGAGTAAGTAACCATTTGGGTGCCCTGAACAGATGAGTGGGTTCTTCTGTTGTTGAGAATCTTAGGCTGACAATGTAAGAGCCTGAAACTGCCCCAAAATAGTACCATCACTACTATGCCAGTGGTTCAAGGGTGTGCATGTTGAAGCTTTTTACAGAGCGAAAGAGATCGCCATTTTCCTCGCTAATTACCTGCCATTTTCACCACCATTTACCTGCCCATAATCTTGCAGAGAGGAGTTCCAAATCAGACTTGTTGGTTGTGAGATGATGAAGTGTTCACACATTCCCATGGAAATATTGCATTTATGCGTCATAGCTCCGTTTTTATGATACAAACATGTGCTCAAATTATACTAAAATTATAACAAAATTATTATCAATAACTGCAATTATCAATAGAACTTCATACAATTTTTTCTCAACGATTCAATAATCTTTCCATAGCAACAATGTCATCGTATTTCACTATTTTAACACGCATGTGATCGCTTGTGCATATGCAAAGATAGAAATGCGATTCCACAAATACATTTAATTTCCATACAAAATATTGATATAAGGTTAAATGTATTCCTCGTATTATTACAAAAATATGCCACACGAATGTATATTACATTATCTCGCGTTATGATAATGGAATTGCATGCAAGTTTTGTCAACGATTCAATAATCTTCCATAGCAATAATGTCACCGTATTTCACTATATTAACAACGCACGTGACTGCGGGTGAATATGCGGAAAAAAGAAAAATGAACGCATGAATAACACTTTCCACAAAAATGATCCATTACCTCATTCGATGTCCCATTAGAATCTTACCGATTATTCACAATTAAATGTATCCTGTTTGATTTGCTTTGCTAGCTTTTCAGGTACTAATAATGAATCTACTAAATAACACAGATGCTTCCTCCAGTAGTCAAGACAATGCCCAAAAATCGTGGCTAAATTTCCTGTATAGAACACTGATGGAATGAAAATAACAACCGAGCTATCAAAATCTCAATCAAACTCTGCATTCCGTTTAGGGAAATATTGGATGCAGACACGTTTTCCTTGTTGATGGTTAAAACCATAGCACTAAGTTACATCCAAATACATTTGGTATTTTGGTATGTCTATCTCACCCAAAATATTGAGTTTTAAGTGTGTTGACCAAGTAAACGAAAAAAAGAAGAAGAAGGTATTATTGACCGGTATTTAATCCTGGAAAAGATATGCATGTAACACCTTCCGGATACAAATCAGAGACACAATTCATAGGATACACACATGTTTTGCTGTTAAAAATCATAATAATCGAGAAAGAAACTTAAATCACATAAATTTTTCAATATATTGGGTAGGTGAAGAAAATTGTCACCATTGCTCTTGAGGTATGTAAATCATGAAACAAAATCTGAATGGTATTAATTTTTTTACTCTTTCAAGAGGTGGGAGAGAAATAAAAGGGTGTCTCTACTATTCTAAGCCATTCCAGATGAGTGACCAAACTGACAAAATCAAATCCTCTCTGTTTTTCTATATATATATATATATATATACGATGACGGGCATGGAGGACTCGTTCACAGAGCGTCTCACTCTCACCCACTTGGAATTGAATTCTGTGTTTGTTTTCTAATTCAAAAACCAAAACAAACGCACCCTCCTGCTCCTTCTCCTCTTCCTCCTCCTCCTCTGAAATCTCTGACCAACCCGATAGTTTAGTCACAATATCTGCATGTGTACGTTTTTGTTTGTTTCCCACCCCATTGATGTAGAGCAAAAAGAGGCAACAAAATCCTCAAACTTTTAATTAATATAAAGCACAGAGCAAAACAGAGACACAGACCCAGTGAAGCATCCTATGCCCTTATCCCAGTTTCCTCTGTTTTTATATAAAACTTTGTTCTGTGGGTCTCTTCCTCTTTGTATATATAGCTCCCCCCACTTCTAGCCCACCACCTTTTTCTGTCAAAATGAAACATTGAGAGAGAAAGCTTGAGAGTTTCTCTGAGGAAAAAAAAAAAGGTGTTTGATTTGTATTCTGTGTTGGGATTGTAGTTTAGAGGCTAAGATCATGGCTATTGAAGCACAGCTGTATGCAGAGAATTTTGGGTTTCCGATGTTTGGCTCACAATCACAGCCGCAGGACTTGATGGTGGACAACAATGGCTGTGGTGGTTTTGGTGCTGGGTTTAATCAGTTCTGTTTCAATGCCCAGCAGAAACCGCCGCAGCTACTATACCAGCCACCGCCGATGATTCCTGGTACTTTTGTTCCTGCTCCACACAACAACTACTACATGGCTTATACTCGTCAAACCATTGCAGCTCAGGAAGCCAAGCAAAGGCAAGATATTGATGAATATCTCAGATTACAGGTTAAAACCCATTTTTCAAGAACAGTTTTTAAGTTTTGGTGTCCTGAGTTTTCATCAAAATTGGTTTTAGTCCTTTTGGGTTTTCGCTCGATGTTCTTTCTTTTGTTTTTTTGAAAGCAGAATGAGAGATTGAGGTTGGTGCTACAAGAGCAGAGGAAGCAGCAACTCGCATTGTTGATGAAGAAAGTCGAGTCCAGAACAGAAGTGATAATGAAGCAAAAGGATGAAGAAATAGCACAAGCGCTGAAGAAGAGAATGGAGCTGGAAGGTTTCTTGAGGACACTGGAGGCTGAAAATCAAGCATGGCAAAGAGTGGCTCAGGAGAACGAGGCCATGGTCATGTCCTTAAACAACACTCTGGAACAGTTCAAGGAGAGAGCCGCTCGTGGAGTCATGGAAGACGCAGAGTCTTGCTGTGGTAGTAAACAAGAGGAGGAGGAAGATGAAGAAGATACAGGGGATTACAAAGGAGGCAGAGGTTTGAACAATGGTGTGGATGAAGAGATAAAGATGATGGTTTGCAAAGGCTGCAATTCTGAAAGGTCGTGTGTCTTATTCCTCCCCTGCAGGCATCTTTGTTCATGCAGAGCCTGTGAGGTTGGTTTTGATGCTTGTCCTGTTTGCTCAACGCCAAAGAAGGCTTGCATAGAGGCATTGATTTTCTAAGCTGAAATTCCGGGCAAAAGTCGGAGAAAGAAACAAGGGAAAGAGAAAAGGGTTTGAGGGATTAGGAATGGTGATGATGGTGGTGCCATTAATGGGTGAAACAGAAAACAGAACAGAGAGCCAGTTTCAATGCAATGCCAATGGTGCAAATGGGTTTTCTTTTTTTTTCTTAATTTGCGTTTTTTTTCTTTTCCTTCTTAGGGACTCTGAGTTTAGGTTTAGTTTGTAAACTTCTGAACAAAGACCAATTGGACAGGACATACAGAACAGAGGGCATCTTTTCCTTTCATGGAGGTGTCTTGCTGCTTTTGCCTTTTTCAATATTGCTGTGTTTTTGTGGTTTTTATTCTTGGCATGGTGGGATTGATTTTGATTATTCATATCAATCTGGTTGTACAAATTGGTCCAATTATTTTGCCTTTGACAGAAGGAGGAGCCATGACGAGAGGATTGAAAAACTTCCAGATGAGAACAAGTCTGTTTTTGTTTTCAGGCTACTAATGAGAGTCTTATTCAAGATCTATGAGCTTGATTAAGAAGGATTTATAACAAAGAGAGTCAATGGAAAAGTTAACTAGGAAGTATATTAGATTGTGAATCTTTGGATCTTTTGCTTGTTTTGTCAAAGATTTGTTAAATGACAATACCATAGGAAACATCTGATTAGAAAAATAACCAATCAAGTTAGCATCTTTATGAAATTTGTAGGTATTCTTTAGGTCCAAATACGGGTGCTTCTCAATTGCCAAGCATAAAATGGTCCATCTGTTGCTCATTGAAGGTACCTATCCTAACCTCATGTTCACGCAAGAATTTTGTTCTTTCCTATGCATTAAAAATCGTAAGGTACTAGTACTATAATTTAAATGAGTATTGGAAGTGTTAAAGGATCTCCTAACCATTGATGACAAAATAAAAATAAAAATGTGAGCTGAGAAGCCAAAAATTATGATGGATGAATTAGGGGTGACATTAGCAATCTAAGGTTGAATTTTTGGTATATACAAGGTGAGGAAGTTAACATTGACTGGATATTTCAGTGTGATGATCCTCATAATTATTTGGTACTTCCAAGTCGTAGCTGTACACTTTGTTTTTTGTTTGTGTTGATATTATTTGCCTTTAGTGTGTTGAACCATGTGATAGTTTGTCATCGTTCAAAAACTCTTAACTGAAGTAATTAGTGGGTGCTAAAAGTAATTGACAATTACAATTTGTTTGTATACAAAACGTGAAAGAGCAAACATCGAAAAAGATTCAGAGTTAAATTATTTTGATGACGGTATTCCTCTTAATTATTTAGTGTTTTCCGGTCGTAGTTGTGCAATTGCACGTATGTCGTTCCGCTTTTGTTTTCGAAAACATTTGGTGATGAACAAATACCTAGTAAATTGTTCTTGAGTTGAACCCAATTTTGACCCTTACTCAAAATACTCCACGGTTAAGTTTCCATAGCAAATGGTAAAACCCAAAATTGAAGGGTAAAACCAGAGAAAGTACATTTACAAAATTCCCAACCAAACAGCGTCGGTTCTTGATCGAATCCTGACCGTTGAATACTCCACTATAAGAAAAATAGTGAGGGGCTGGGTTTGCTCTCAAACAGTTCACTCTTCAACCCAAAGGTCCCCAAAACCCTCACAGGAGTCACAGCTCAATGAGCTCACTACCCGAAAAATAGGGTTATTGCAATTTGTTTCTTGAATTTTTGTTATTTTCTTGGATTGTATTCGATTTCATGTGGCGATGTTTGGGGTTGACTTGAGGTGGGTTTGATTGTGATTTGCAGGCTGCAAACTTTCTGGACATCGAGGGGCTGCTGGATTTGACTGGCCAGGCTGTGGCTGATATGATAAAGGGGAAGAATGCGGAAGAGATTCGCGAGCATTTCAACATCAGGAATGACTATACTCCAGAGGAAGAAGAGGAGGTTCGGAGGGAGAATCAGTGGGCATTTGAGGAGTATGAAGAACCACCAGCGGTCAATGAGGATTCTGAGTGAAATCGGGGGCTGTGTATTTGGTGTCGATAATGTGAATGGTAGGGATGTTGATATAACTAGGGCCGTTCATTGTTCCCCATTCTAGGATTTTTGTGAAGTTTGCTGTTGTACTGACAACGGAACGGTGTAGTTGGTGTTGTTAGGTTGCTGAGGCTTTTGAAGATTTGCAAACCTCTTTTGTTAGATGCGGATTTTATTAGGTTAGTTTCAGTCTTCTGCCTTCGGTATTGTTTCTAGCTCTATGATTGCTCGCTTATGTTTTAAATGCTTGAATGCTGCCGCAACTCTGAACTTTAAATGTTTGTCGCAAATGTGTGTGGCTTGCTGTAGGAACGCCTATTCAGGTTCTTCTGGCTATGCTGCTATATCAATGCCTTGTGCGGTGTCCACTCTTTTCAACAGTTGGAACTCCATAGGTGGTTGCTAAGAAGCGGTGTCCACTCTTTTCCCGGCTCTATCGTTCTTCTTTTGGTGCTTCTTCTTCATTTTCATACTTGGTTGAGTAATATACTGGACTGTGTTTCAGCAAGCTTTGCAGATCAATATTTGCATCTTGCGCTCAAGTATTTTGAGGATTTGTTGCCTCCAGGTGTGGAGAAAGTGTGGATTTCTGAATCGTGTTCCCACCTTTTGTGTTCTTGATCTCAATTTCAGATTTCCAGATATCTTGGCTATTCATATTAACAAGTTTCGTATACTGGGATTGTTGTGCTTAAGTGCTACACATCTTCCTAATCAGAAATAATATCATCCCCAAGCCCTGTAGCACCTCTTCCCTCTCCAATCAACCTCGGTGTGAATACATAACATCACTATTGAAGCTTCTTAAAGTAGGGCCAAACTAGAACAAGTAGATCATTATTAACACTCTTGCACTTCCTTTGCTCTTATTTATCTTCCACATTGAGCTTATTGTTGCTCATGTACGTAAATGATTCTCTTCCTTCTCCATAGATAACGATTAGACAAACTAGTTTCTACCTCAAGCCTCAAGGTCAGTGTTTACTTTTGACAAGGCTGTTGATGTTGTCCTCATAGCAACGCATCCAAATTCCGTAATACTTTTCCCTTTGCACATCGTATTCGTTCCAATAATTTGCTGCCATTGCCACTTCAAATTAGTACTGTTTGAGTGCGATCTCATTTTCCCATTTCTTGCTTTATTCCTTGCACTTGCAGACATGTTCTTGACCATAGTATACAACTTACTCATCTTGCTCTAATGCAGTAGTGTACATGTTTAAATAATGATGGTATAAATAGAGACACCTTAGGTTTAGTACAAGTCGATTATGATATTTGCTCCATATACCCAGTATTTACTATTTAGCCACCAATTCCTTTTCCCCATTGTTATTTTCTCCTTGGCGAATTTCAAAATTCTCTTTTTGTGGTTTATCCTCCATTTTGGCTTCCTGTTTCTCCTCTGCTTGTATACCCTTTTGAGCTTCCTGCAAAATATTAAAAATGAAGACAACGAACAACCTTTTGATTCTCGATTGGAACAAGTGACAATCAGTTAGAACTCACACTGAGTTGAGGAGTGTAAGCTTTAGAAATGAGGCCCTAGTTAAATTGTTGGTGTAGGAGACTAGGAGTTGTTACAGTGTTGAGTGTTGGAAAGAAAAATGAAACCCCTGGCTATGAACAAACTCTTTGGAGTTCGATCTGTATAATTGAGTTCCGAAATCATTTTGGCAAGTCGCTCATTCACTCATTCCAGAACAGATAGTCATGCTTTTGCATAACCAAGTCCAATCAAGTTAATTTAAGAACATCAACTAAAGAGGCTTCTGTTATATATAGGCTCATATATAAACGTCAAATATTTACACTATGTATGTCTCAGCAGACATTTATATACATCAGGTAATGTTTCTCTGACGAAGAGTGGAGCATTGAGACCTGACCACGCGTTCAAGATCAACCTGGGTCCTAATTCGCTGTCCGGCAATATATTAACATCTTAAGATGCTACTTTTATCCAGCATAAGCTGATGTTCTCGAATTCACGATGGAAATTCTAATCGTCATTGAATCAAATTCACGAAGTGACTTATATATAACCTCTCATATATACGAGGTCTTGACAGGAGAACACATTTCCGAATACATACTTAACATGTAATACGTACAGAAATGCAAGTTTAAATGAGTGAGAGAGAGAGATACAAAGAGCATACATGCACTGATGGGTGAGTACTAGGTATTGACCTCTAACCGCAGAGCAAAGCATATGAAGTGGACGAAATCAGCGAAACAGAAAAACACTGTAGGGAAACAAGCAAATTTGGAGTGTACGAGAGGAGGTAACTACCATCAAATTCAAATTAAGTAATGGTAGCTTGTGTCATATAACCTGATAACCATACGCTGCCTCCATGGTAAATTTAGACTACCTCAATTGTTATAGGACTACCTGAATGGTAAATTTGTAGCGTATGCAAATTTGGATGACTTGGCTCAATTTTCATATACCCATTGAGGCTCCCAACTAATGATGGATTTGGTGGGGAGAGGAGGTAACTGCAATCAAATTCAGGTCTACATCTCAAACTCTCAAGTATACTATGCAACATTACGGGGCAAAGTATTTGTTGACGGCTCCTAAACCTGTACGAGATAATGTGTTTGCTTTAGTTTATTGAAGGTAAGGGAATGAAGTGAGATGAGAACTCTTTGCTATGATTATGTTCAGGTGAAGTATTCTGCTGTGGAGCTGTAGAAACTCGAGATTGTGTAAACTGTTAACAGACTTAACACCCATATGGCCATATATGAAAATGAAACAAATATATGGAGACATTAATCTCTCTCTCTCTCTCTCTCGCGCCTTAGTTCTTGTTTCAAATCCTCATGCTTCAATGCCATTTTTCCTCTGAGAGTTCTCTGTCTTGTTCCAAATTCATATAATTTCAAATAAAGACTAATATTTCAATTATCCTTGTTTTTATTTGTTTCAGTTGGCTCATTAAGTGTGATTATGACAGTTCACAATATCTAAATTCTCTTTCTGTGGAACTAGAGCGTTTGATAACCTTGAGTCCGGTCTCCCTCTTACCCTTTCCCTGCCACCAACACCGCTTATCTAGTCCCTCTTGTTGTTGTGGCGCCTAGTGATAACTTGTTTGTTGTTGATGTTGCGTGACGTTCCTCTAACAGATCATTGTTCAGAGAGAGGCCTTGGTTATCAGTTGAAGCGTCAAAGCAAGAGACAAATTTGGTGAATTTTCTGTCTGCTGGCTTTATTGTAATAGAGAACCATAAAACAAATAATAAATGCATGAAGCCATGAACAATAAACAAAATATAAATAATCCATGTGAAATTTTTCATAACAAAACTAGCAAATCCATTTCATCATCGGCAAAAAGAGGGAAAAAAGTTAAGGAACAGCAGGACGTGAAAAGAAGAGAAAAACATACTTTGCCATTATATATACAATGTCTATTATGAAGATGTCCTAGATTACCTTTAGAACAGTGTAACAACAATTCTACCCTTGTGTATTCAGACATTGTCAAATATGGGGCATTAACACTCAACAGTTTGAGGATAAGAGGGAATAATGTATCTTCTAGAATTGCTCTCTTGGAAACACATAAGTAGTTGTTTAAGAACTTTTGCTTTGAATTCTCCAACTCAAAGGTCTGCGGTCTTATCATCATCGGTCTTTAATCCTCTGTGTCATCCTGTATTGGGCGTTGGTCTGGGTAGGATCGCTTTGTGAAGGAAGAAGGAAGTTCCATCTGTAAAGATCAAAGCTTTTTAAGCACCATAGTAAAGTTAAGAAGGAAGAAACGAATAAGAAAGTTCAAGTCTTGTAGAAATCGAGAAAAAGCATTGATTTGCCATTGCAGAAGAAGAAAGTTCAAATCTTTAGTAAAAAGTAACAAGAAGCTTTGATTTATCATTGAAGAAGATGATGAAGAAGAAGAAAGTTCAAGTTGGCTCAAAAGGTCTCTAACATTTAGAGAAACAAGGCCGTCCCTTAGCATTTGGAGGCTCAAAGCGGATGATATTACCAAGTCAACATCGTAACTCCGAACAAAATAAGTCCAATGCAAACAAAATTTATGAGCTTTTGTTAACGATGATAGTTGTGTTTTATAGGTATGTCTTACATCCATTCTCTTTATAACATTAACTTCTTTTAATAAAATTCACTCGCTTCATCGAGTTTACAAAAAAAAAACAAAAAAAAAACCCTACTATGTGGAGGAGTTGAATTTAGATAAGAAAGTGAAAAACTTGACTCGGTCTATGAGGTTGAGCTGACAGGTGGTGCACGCTTGAAACAAAAAAGAAAAGGTGTCGATAAATTGAATGAAAAGAAAAAAAATTTCTTAAGAAGCATAATCATTAGGTAATTAAGGAGGCTTAACAATATTATTGATGAACCGATTAATCACAAAAACGATCAACTATCTATATGACAAGAATTTCTAAGAGAATTTTTGTGGATAAAATGAAATGAACTAGAAACCAATTCCAATAAAAACTACATCAAGAAAAACTTTTGGCTAATGTTTTCAATAAGTTTTTTGAGTGTTTTGTGGCCCTTAAAATTTGAGGCTCTAAGCCTACGCCTAGTTCATATAGGCTTAGGACCGGCCCTATGCATAAACTAAATGAGATGATAAGACTAAACTCTGGCAAATTAAATAATAAATACAAAACAATAATGACAAGTAAAAATCTCTGACATTTAACCAAATCCACGAATATTGCATGTGTTTTAATTTTTTTGTTATTATCGTTACTTTAAAAATAAGAGAGAAATTGTCTATAATAAGATTCTCATGCCAATTGTCTAATGAAATTTGAACTAAACAATCAAGTAAAAGAAACCTCAAAGTTCTACAGAGAATGATAGGTTGAATTATACTTCTAGTCGATCAGAACCATATAAATTAAGTAAATAACTTAGAAAACTAAAACACCCAAACTTGGTTAGCTAAACGTATGCAAGAACCATGTGCTGGCTTTTCCCCAAAAACCCATCTCAGACATCTTTCTAAAGGCTTCTTGTCGAGCATACCCAAGTTGTTGCCTTGCTGAATCCAACTTAAAGATGCAAAAGTACTTATTGGGATCCAAAAGCTTAAGTGCCATCTCCACCTTAACAATCGTCTTGATCAAGTGCACTTGATTGTCAAAGCGAAATATGCGAAATGTTAATGGAATATCTGATCTACACAGCAAAGAAAAATTATGATTAAAGTAAAAGCCTAAATGCACATCAAATAAAAGAGAAGCATATATGTATCCCTTACTCCTTCATGAGAGTACGTCCTGTCATGGCCTCAAATTGTTCCACTTTGTGAAGGACGTTCGTGAACGACTTCATAAGGTCTCGCACATGTTTAAGGGAACGTATTTCTTGGTCCCAGATGTTGGTACCGGAGAGTAGTAGTGTTGCCCTGAGTTGCTCAAGATCCTCTACATCCTTGTCAAGGTTATTGACGAGAGTACATAAAAATCCATGGTTATGTTGTGTAAATTAGATTCAGCTGGATTATATGCTGATAAACTGAAAGAGAAACATATATATGATGCTATGAACAAATCCTTCTACATACCTCAAACAGAACCCTAATAGGAAACGTAATAAATTAAATTAAACAATGTATTTATTGCAATATATATATATATATATATATTTCAAGCTACATTAACCATGTCCTAAACTAATTCATAAATCATAATGATCGACTATAGTTCTTTGACCAAAACTCGTCTTCGTAACTCTGGCAATCTTTTTAAAAAAGAAACTGACAAACTTGATAATTAACAGAGATCCAAGTTTGAAAGTATTTTGGTTCCACATACAATTAGACTTAATTGGTGGTATAATCGTTCATTAATTAATCTTTTTTTGTGTGTGTGGATTAATCCTTATTTATCATTGCTTTTAAGCAAAACAAATTATTTCATTGAACTTATCAAGATGCAATACAGATATTACAGTTGTGACCCTTACTGAGTAAGTAGTACTCAAACTAGCTGCGAAATTCTTAATTAAGCATAGCTACAAATCCCAAACGCACAAGAACCACCCTTCTTGCACTGGTTGTCGCATCTCCCGCAGTGTTTCTTGTCAGACATTGTGCTCACAACATGACCGTTGCAGCATATCTCTACGTGTGCTTGCATTTCACCCCACATTTCCCACAATTGAGTCTGTCCGTCTTCACATCCACACAGTTGTTGTGACAACAATGTGATCTTGGGCCGTATGTGGCGGCTCTACAAACCTTAGGGTTCTTGTCGCATGACGATGTCGTCGCGGCCCTCGAACCAAGGAAGACATTGCTTGTTCCCCTCAGGGAGGTTTTCTCCTGGTTTTTGGCATCCATTATTTGGAGCTCGTCTCAGAACCCAAAAAAAAAAAAAAAAATAAAAAAAAAAAAAATTTGGAGCTCATCATCATCTAATGTTTCGTGATTATTTGTAGCCTTGGTTTCCTCTTTTAAAACTAGTTCTTCTTCTATTATTCTAATTTCTAAGGGAAAATGTCCATTTGCACAAAAATAACATAGTGAGAGTCCATTCCAATAAAAGTAATTTCCAGCAGCCCATTTAAACAAATGTCATGAAATAGACTATATTACCCTCACATCACTCAACCATACCTCTCTCTTTGTCCCGATCTGAAACAAACTCTCTCTCTCTCTCTCTCTCTCTCTCTCTCTCTCTCTCTCTAGCCAAGTCGCTCCACCAAAAACCCAAAATCTCCGACCTCCGATCGATGACGGCGACCGACGATCAGCCTCTCCTCCTCCTCATCCGGATCCAGCCTCCTCAAACCTCTCACCTCCGCTCGAAACCTATCGACCTCTTCTTTCTCTCTCTTGAAGCAGAGACGCTGCCTCAATGACGAAGCCACCGCTGGCGAGATATCTTCGGCGACGACGATGACGACCGCAACATTCACGGCGACGACGAGGAATTGCAGCAACCATTCTACCTCTCTTTCTTGTCTCTCTCCTCTAATGATCTATCTCTCTCTCACCGCTGTTTCTCCCATCATCGGAATTGTCCAAATCTCCTTGTCTGCCGGAACCGCTGTCCTGCCGTCAAGGACATTGTTGGTGAAGGCCGGGTGCCTGGGTTTCCGGCCACTCAATGACTTCATGTAGCTTATGGCGACGGCTCCGACCATAGCTCATTAGGTCGGTGGAGGAGGTGTGCCGGGGTCGGTGGAGGAGGCTAGTGTGTCGCCGTCGGGGAAGGTGGGTGCCTAGAGCATGAACCAAGTCAATTAGAGTTTCCTTTTTTTTTTTTCTTTTTTTTACATTTGAATATTGAGGTCAGTAAGTGATTATTGAGGATTGATAAGTGATTATTGGGGTCAGTGAGTTATTATTTGAGGTTTGTAATCTGATTATTAAAGATCAGTAAGTGATTATTGGGTGTCTATTAGGGGTCAGTAACTGATTATTGGGGATCAGTAACTAAGTTATTAGGGGTCAGTAACTGATTATTGGGGTCAGTAACTAAGTTATTAGGAGTCAGTAATTGATTATTAGGGGCATTAACTGATTATTGGGGGTCAATAACCAAATTATTAGGGGTCAGTAACTGATTATTAGGGTCAGTAACTGAGTTACTGGTGACCGGAGAAAAATTGAGTTACTGGGGGTCAGTAACCGAGTTACCGGTGACCGGAATCCGGCGACCGGGGAAATTTGGCAATCAAAGTCCGGCGACCGGTGAGGTTCCGGCCAAGTATTCTCTCTTTTCCACTTTCTCTCTCTATGCATATTTAAGAGGTGAGGGTAAAATAGTCTTAAAATAATTTAGTTTGTTAAGACTTTAGTAAAGATTTATGCATTTGGGCATAAAAAAATGTTACCATATATTAAAATGGGAATCCGGTGACCGGGGAAATCCGGCAATCAAAGTCTGGCGACCGGTGAGGTTCCGGCCAAGTATTCTCTCTTTTCCACTTTCTCTCTCTATGCATATTTAAGGGGTGAGGGTAAAATAGTCTTAAAATAATTTAGTTTGTTAAGACTTTAGTAAAGATTTGTGCATTTGGGCATAAAAAAATGTTACCATATATTAAAATGGGCTAATGAAAAAGATTGTCATTGGAATGAGAAATAAAAAGTTTAAATTAGTACTAAATGAGTATTTTCCCAATTTCTAAAGACATCAATATCGCTACCACTAATAAGAAAACCATGAGGGATTTCATATTTTCATGTTGAACAAATCTCTTTGTTTTGGTGTTTATATGTATAGAGAGGGACTAAAATGTGGGAGCTGAGGAAGAAGATTAATATATATGACCATGTATATATATATTCTGGAAGATCAGTGCAAACGTGGAATATGACCATATATATATGGGATTTCTTGATGCACAGAATGATCGAGCATCTTTATTTGATACTAAACCCTAAACAGATTGAGCATCTTACAAGTAAAATGAACATAAGAACTTGATTAATTATGAAGAGAAGAATTTATGTATTGTTCTCTTTTTACATCAAATAATTCCTCTTCTACAATTTTGACAGAGGCACAACCGCACAAAGCCAATGGGTGCTGACTAGTAGCTACCCCTTATTCCTTGCACACATAAGTACACAGATTTAAACTTATCTAAGCACTTTGTACTTAATTCGAATTAGACAAATAAATAATGAATTTAATAACGTATATGTAATGTATGGCTGCACAAATCTAATTAGTGTTATTCTTATCATGCATGGTCATACGTGGAAGTTGTTCTGTTGATTTCTACGCATAGCTACACATTCCATACACACACGAGCTTCCTTTCTTGCATTTGTTGTTGCAGCTCCCACAGTTTTTCTTGTCAGACATTGATTTCAGACACTTCCCTTTGCAGCATATCTCCGAGTACTTGCATTTCTTCCCACACTTGCCGCAGTTAACTCTGTCCGTCTTCAAATCCACGCACTTCTTCTTGCAGCAATCTCGCCCCACGCTGCCTGCAGCCTTGCAAACCTTAGGGTTTTTGTCACAGGTAGTCGTGGTAGCCCGAGTGGCAAGGAAGCGGCTTGCTCCCCTGAGAGAAGTTTTCATTTGGCTTAAGGTCGCAGGGAGATCATTGTCCTCGTCAGAAAACCATTCCTCTCTATCTTCTTCTGGGGCTGATGCAGAAAGAGTAATGGCGGCTAAAGCCATTAGCATGGCTAGCAGAAATAAGACTTGGATGGAGCCTTTCATGTTTATGTATAAGTGATGGATTTCTAAAGGGGCCGGGAGGATCGGAGTAGTACTAGGAAAATGATGAGAAAATAGGAATGTGTTTTTGATGAGGAAGCATGTAAGTTTGCAGAGGTATATATAGAGAATTAAAACTGTGTGTGATACACTGGTACTTGGTGGGATGGTCTAATACGAAGGGCTGAAACACATATGCAAGTAAACGAAAGTTAGGCTTTCCGAGAAAGATTATATTTAAATTAGGTGAATTTGCAAAAAGATACAGAGATTACTATACGTAGATATTAGTACGTTGGGCAGGTTAGGCTAGCTCATATTCATGGTTTTCATTCTTCATTCATATGTGTATGTAGGTAATTGTGTGAGCACAATGCTCCTCTTCTTGTTTTAAGAGACTGCAAGAAACCAAATGCATGTCCTCTATTCCAAACATGAGTAAAAAGCCGTTATGGAAGCACTAGCTGCTTGTAGCCTATATTGACCTTTTGAAGCTCAATACTGAATAGAATTCTATAGTTGACTATTGACCAATACGTGCATCAAGAATCTTCAAGGATGACGACTTGGAAACCATATATATCGAGTTTAGTTCTTACCCGAGACATACGTATGTTGGTCGTCGATGGATGCTGCTTCCTGCAGCTAACAAGATATAATTAAAAACACAATAGTCCAATAGGATATAATCAAATACCGTTCACCTACGCATGTCTGCTTATGAGGAAAAAGTTGCATCAGGCAAGAAAATAGAAAAATTCTAAGAGGCTAAGTCATGTAACATGCTTCGATATAGTTCAGATGAGGCATTGGCAGCACAAAGCTTTGCTGTGAGATTGTTCTTGTCTTCCTCAAGCTTCCTGCATCTCTCTTCGTAGTGCAAAACACGATTGTGATAACGTGTAGCCAAACTAGTTTCTACTTCAAGCCTTCTAGCAAGGTCAGTGTTACTTTCGACAAGGCTGTTGATCATGTGTTCATAGTAACGCATCCACATTCCGTTATCATTTTCGCTTTGCATATAGTATTGGTTCCAGTAACTTGCTGTCATTGCCACTTGAAAATAGTACTGGTACCAAGAACTTGCTGCCACAAGCTGTTGTTTGAGTGCGATTTTCTCACTTTTCCATTTCTGTCTTCTTTTCTTGTACCTGCAGTCATGTCCTTGACCATTTAGCAAAGTCTGCTGATCTTTTCCAATAGCTGCAGTTAACTCTTCAAATTTTGCCCTAATGTCTTTATTTTCTTGCTCCCATTTTCTGCAATCCTTTTTATAAGTTTTCAGCGTTTCCAGCATTTGTTCCTCAAACTTGGAGTGAGAATCTAACTCTTCAACTAAAGCTTGAGACTTCATCTTCGCTTCAACAGGCATTGCATCAAGCTTCTGACTGTCCATTTTCCACGCGAGGAGAGTATCTTGAAGTTCAAGTCTCTCTGCATCTAATTGATCCTCCAATGCTTCCTTTTCCTTCTCCAATGCTTCCTTTTCTCTCTTCAAGTCATCATTTTCAGCTCTCAGTCTCTCAACTTCTCCAGTGACCACAAGAAGTGCTTCCTTATTGCTTTCATTTTCAGCTGTTGTGCTCTTCATAAAATATTCCATCAGATCATTATCAGCCATCACCAATGGGTTTCCGCAGTTATCATCAACTTTTCCATATCTATCAAAATAACCATAAGGATCAAGTCCTTCTGACGACATATCATCAAACCATTGCCATCCTGAACCCTCATCGAAAAATTTTCTGTCTTCTTCTTTCGGTGCTTCCACAACTTCCAAATCCTCTTCTCTCGGTGATTTGTAATTCTCTTCATCTGGTGCTTCTTCTTCAATTTCAGATTGCTTATTAGTCTCCTGCAAAATATTAGCTGGTAATAAGATACTGGATGGACTATTACAGTATTACTTATGATCATATAGCATATATTTAATTTTACTTTGCTTCAAGGAACTACGCACATAGATTAAAAACTACAGAAATATATGGACCTCTAAACAAATTAGAGACTTTCTAGCCTGAATGTTGGAAGTGCTAAATACCTTAGGTCTGGTGAAGGTGAATTCTAATCCATGCTCCATCATCCCATGTTTACCCACCAATTTATCTTCCCAATTGTATCTTTCTTCCTTTGGCTTGGTAGTGTCCGGCAAAAAGTTGGTTTTTGAAGAATCAGTTCAAGTTGAGTTAAGATACCAGTGTACTAATTATGATCATATAGCATTCATCTTACTATCTTTAACTGTATATGTGTAAATAATGATAGCATACATGTTTCTTAATCTGAATGTTGGAATATGATACCTGATGTCTGGCACATGTCACTTCTGATATATGCTCCATATACCCGTATTCAGGCACCAATACCTCTTCCCTTATGTTCCTTACATCTTGGTGATGGGTTTCAGACATTTGTATAGGCGACTCATCGTCAATTTTGGTATATGTGAACTCTGATATATGATCCATAAACCCATATTTAGCCACCAATTCCTTTTCCCAATCGCTCTTTTCTCCTTGGTGAGCTTCAAATTTCTCCTTTTGTGGTTCATCCTCCGTCTTGGCTTCCTTTTTCTCTGCTTCTATGCCCTTTACAGCTTCCTGCAAAATATTAAAAATGAAAACACAAACATTGATTCTTGATTGGAAAAAGTGAACACAGTTAAAACTCACTCTGAGTTTAGGAGTGTAATGATGCAGTGCGTGCATCATGTAAGCTCTAGAAATGAGGCCCTTATCCATAAATCTTGGTATAAAGGAGTGAACACTGTAACAACTGTTGGTAAGAAAAAAGAGACCCCTGGCTATGACCAAACTGTATGGAGTTTGATCAGTACAATGGAGGTCCAATATCATTATTGCAAGTCGCTCAATCCAGAAGAGACAGTCAGGCTTCTGCGTAACCAAGTTTAATCAAGTTAATTCAAGAGTATCAACCAAAGAGCCCATGTTATATATATGTATATAGGCCTATATATCTGTTTAGATATCACATATGTACAATGTATGTATGTATCAGCAGACATTTATATACATCGATCAGGTTATGTTTTTCTGACAAAGAGTGGAGCATGTAGACAAACTAGACATAAACCTGATGACTCGTACGTTCAAGCATCAACCTTAGTCCTAATTCACAGTCTGGCAATAACATCTTAAGCTGCACGTACTTTTTAATTTTTATCAACAAGATGCGTATGTTCCCCAACTCACTAGCAAGAAAAGCCAAATTTGATTCATTATTGAATCATATTCACAAATCGATTTATACATAACCTCTCCTAGGATGTCTTACAAGGTCTACATTTCCAAATGCACATCAACTGGTAATTGTAGTGTAAGTATACATGAGTGAGGGAGACATATATGCACTGATGGATATCTAGAGTGAGCATACATGCACTAATATAATGGAGATCTAGAGTGAGCATACATGCATTAATGGAGATCGAGTATTTAGTATTGGTAGTTTAGTACTTAGTTACTTACCGCTGGCAAAGGATCAACCTCTAACCTCAGAGCGAAGCAGATCAAGTAGATGAAATCAGAAAAACAGAAGAACACGGTAGAGAAACGAGCAAATCTGGATATCAAAAAGATGCACACCACGACCACAAGCCGCTCCAGCCAGAACATCAGTCGCTGTAATATGTCGACCTTTTGAACCAAAACCTCTCGATTGTTAGTTTTCTGCACAAGTAAATGATACAACATGCTGTTAGGCAACAGAAAATTATAACTATAAAATCGTATCTTGATTTAATCAAGACTAATGGAGGTCTGCTTAATTGTCATATAACACATGGAAATCATTGTTGCTATTCTGGGCTCCCAACTAGTGATGAATTTGGTGGGGAAAGGGTACCCAACTGTCATCAAAAGTACTATGCAGCTTATTAGGGGCAAAAAATCAGTAAAACGGCCTCAAAAATGCTGCATGTAGAAGAATCAATAGTTTTAGGGGAAAAGGATCAGTGAAACAGCCTCAATAAATCTATAAGAGACCGAATAAATTATTAGATTGAAGCAGCTGGTAAGGGATGAAGAGAGAGGTGAACTCTCTCTGTGCAATGGGTATGTCAAGGTGAAGTCTTCTTCTGTAGCAGTTATTAAAACCCGAAAGTGAGATTATACTCCAAAACCTCTTTACTTGATCAGCCATTAATAGAACCAAATAGAACCAAAATGAAACAAATATATGCAATTTTAACTACTACACACACACACACAAATATATTAGCTTATGCGCAATGATATTAACAAACATACCAATTCGTATGGATAAAGCATAAACAAAATAGAAAAAAGTAACTTCGTGTTGTAATCTAGATGCTCAGATGCATGCATGTATATATATATCTATGTAAATGAAGTATACATGTTGTAAAGACCAGATATCGACTAGTGATTAGCAGCAGTACTCACTCTCGGGCTAGGATACTTGGGAAGTCCTTGCCACTTTCTTGTAGGCAAGAAGTAAACAATTGAAGAACTGCATATGGTGGACATCAAGTAGAAGCCGAAAGCTATGCCCCAAGATTTTGTAGGTCTGTGATAGAGTGTTAGGAGGTAAAAGGTCACAGTTCGCTCCAACTAAAATATCCAGATATAATGTGGCGGCAGCTGCATATAATTAAATTCAATAAGTAAGGCATAAATAAGTGACATTCCAATATATATTATCAAGAATATGATTGTAAGGCTGAACCCTAGAATTAAATTCAGGTACTTACAGCTGATGTTGTACCAATAAGTCGACGATAACTGGATATGCCATAGCATAAAAAACTTGACCGAGTGAAATCGATGATGGCGGATTCCCTTGAGGAATTGGGTACTATTACCAGAAGAAGAATTACAAGGATCTTAACCTTTAGGAGGAGATCATCTGCTTTGTTTAGCATCCCTCTTAATTTGGGGGCCATTCCCTTCTGTTCTACCATTGTCGTGTACATATGAAGTCAAGAGAGACAATGGTTAGGGTTTAAGAGAAATAGGGGATTATATACTAGTTTTTTTTCCTTTAAAAGTTTCTACATTAATTTACGCTTTCTTGACCTGTTTGGTACGTAAACTTCAATTTATTAGTAAATAAAATATGAAGCTTCTATCCAATAGAAAAAAAGAAAAAAAGAAAAAAGAAAATAAGAAGAAGGAACCAAATTACAACTCGTCTGGCCTTCTTCTTTACTCTCTTCATAAAATTGCATCATACAGTAATGATGATCATATTTATCCCCATGTTTATAAAGGGTAACAATGTAAAATCTGATATTGTTTTGATGTAATAATAGTTTGTCGCATAATAATTCGAACTGAGACTGTCACACTATTGTAGTCCCATTTATACAATAACAAACAACATATTAGTTCTTTTTTTTTTGAATAAGGACGATAAGTCATTTTATTGATCACTGAATTGTATGAATATAATATAAACATAACACACTCGTAAGGACAATGATAGAAGAGAGCTATGCAAAACAACCTATATGACAACAAATCGATTGAAGAGAGCTATGCCAGCAAATCGACAATGACGAAGTTGCAGACATGCCACTCCCTGACGCCTCTTTTTATCGATGCACAAATCGGGGACCAAGGGATCCTGTCGTTGTTGCCACCTCACAAACCTAGGGTTAAGTAGAAGCCTTAATCCTTAGTGACGAAAACTTCTTACAAATAACATGTACGAAGCGGATGCATTTTTTTAAAACTACATATTAGTTACTAACCAAACTTCAGCTTACAAATACATCATCTACCTATTATATTACACATTTATATAATTCGGTATGACCCGGCCCAGTTCAGAGTCGAAGCTTCTAGAGCAGAAGAAGAGAAAGAATTCAGCCATGAGTCAAATTTAATGAGAAAAAAGAAAAGAAAAAGAGTTTACAAAACGACGGCCAAGTTAGCACAGCAGATGTAGTGTGTGAGTGAGGTGAGGAGAGACTGAGTGGACTCTCATACAATGCAGCTGAATGCAATGGCCGGAGAGAGAGAGGCGATGCTGGATGCGCTCTTGGAGAACAATCTGGTTCTAGGTCGACCCGAGAGGGAACATGTGCCAACTAACCCACAATGCATCTTCACTCAGCTGAATGCTATGGCAGTCATGCTCTCTCTCATGGTTATCTTTGCTATGCAATATTTGTTTTTGAATGGTTACATCACTTTTCTATTGGTGTCCATGCTGCTTGCCGGAGCTCTGGAGGTGCCGGGAAACGCTCTTCGCTTGGTTGAGTCTGCTCCACTTGAGAGGCGCTTCAAGGTGAAAGTTTGTTTCTTGTTCTGTGGTACCCTAAGCATCTACCTCATCATTTACTTGGGCCTCGTGTTCAACCACTCATGTTTCTGCAATGGAAGCGCCTGAGATTTTGCCTCTAGAGTAGTTGTTGTTTATAGCTTGTTTCAACTCTCACCACCTTATGGAGCAAATAATTTGTAGTAGACTCTGTGCTAGCTCACATATGACATTCTGGGTTGTGTGAAGAATTTTGTTACGGAAATTTTGTTATATATAACTCTGTTTTCTAGGTTATGGAAATTTTGGATTTGAAGGATTTTTGATAATTTTCACTGTTCATCATGCATTGCATTAATTTTATTATATTTTGTTTTATATTGATATTTCCATGTATATGGAAAGCGACGCCACTTCTCTCTCTCTCTCTCTCTCTCTCTCTCAAAACCCCTCGCCGCCTCGCAATCTCTCGCTCTTTGCCCACCATGGCTTCTCATCCTCCTCCGTCAATACCTTCACTGCTAGCCCAAAAGCTCTATGCTTAACACGTTTGAGTTTGAGGGCCCCTGGAAATTGAGAAATTTTAGCCTCTGCTTTGTTTTCGTTGTAAAAGCAGGTTAGTATAGTCAAACTGTATTTATGTTTTGCTATTAGCATTTCTAGATTCAGGTTTCATCAAGTGTTGTAATTACTTTGTTTTTCTGGGTTTTGTACAGCTGGGGCTATGCTTCTCTTTAATTTGGTATCTTACATTTGCCATTTCTATAAATTAATGATCTGAAACCACTAGTCTTTATTATGCTTTTGGTGCTTCAACATAATTGTACATATTGAGTTATTGATTGTTTTTCTATCTTTGATGTTCTATATCAAAGTTTACCAATTTGTTATGATAATAGAAGAAACATATTGGTATTCTGTTCTATTAGGATTGAATGTTTCTAAGTTGATTAAGGCCATATTTTTTAAAGTTATACTCATTTTTCTTGGGGAAAGCTCATCAGTTTTAAGCCAATGTACAAATCTTATGTCTGCTCAGTCATCTGTTTTGTTTCTGAATTTTTGTAGCAGACACTTTGCAAACTCTGAAAACAACTGGCAAAATGTTAAAATGTAAAAAATACAATCTGGGGCACATGAATAGTTAATTATTGTTTTTGTAAAGACTATAAAAGTATAAATGGGTAGACATATCCTACTTTATCAGACATAATTTAACAAGTAACAACTCCGGTTATTCTAAGTGTTTTTTTTTTTGCGGGAAGGTATGTTGTCTAAGATTTATGGTGCATAAATAAATTCCAAGTCTGTAAATAGAGTTATTAGTGGAGTTTGAAGACGATTGTTGTAACAAGTTTGAAGAACTGGGGTGTAAAAGAGATGGGATGAATTAAACTTTTTTTCTTATAATATAGTAAAAATTTAATCTCTTCTGTATGTTTCTTCATTAAAATTTGGACTTTGAAAATAGATCCAGTTGACCTCATTTCATGATATTGTTTGAATTCATGGCTATGATTATCTTTGGATTAAATGCTTTCTAGGACGAACATTACAGAGAGATGGCTCTGCAACTGGAACTTGAAACATCATCAGTGCCTGATCTATCATTTGCTACACTGTGAAAAACAAGTACTT
This sequence comes from Fragaria vesca subsp. vesca, assembly GCF_000184155.1. NCBI lineage: Eukaryota > Viridiplantae > Streptophyta > Magnoliopsida > Rosales > Rosaceae > Fragaria > Fragaria vesca. The sequence continues at coordinate 5,233,635 of NC_020492.1, forward strand.
TACAGCTGGATGGGATCTTAGTATAAACATACATTTCACTTGTCTTGTTAATCATTTTGGTTCTTGTCATAAATTTTTTTGACCAATATGAATGTTTTTCAGGGAATGAGTTAAATGAATGTTGCTTATTGAAAAGGATTTGGATTTGGTGTACTGCAAATACATTTAGTAGCCTTCAAAACATCCTAAAGACCTCTACAACTTCAATAAGGGCATGGATTTGGGAACTTGGTGTTTAGAAATAGTGGTCATCATCTTGCCATGAAGCAATCATGCTTAGTTTATGGTAACTTTTCTTAACAATTGGTCACCATGTTCAATCTTCAAAAGTTGAATTATACTGATTAGTATTAGTTTTGAGTATTGACTATTGAGTAATGGTATATTAGCCGAAATTGAGTAATGCTTATATTCAGGCATACCTTATAACATTCTTTTGTTACGTTACATGCATACCTTGATCATGCATGTGTCATATAGACACAATCATACAACAAATCAAATCAAAGTTGCAATCTTGGAAAAAGGCAAGTCAGACGTTGCACGCACAGATACATCTCATTTCTATTCGAAAAGTCGATTCCTAATTCTATAAATATGTTTTTCGATGTGTATATCTCTCATCATTGGAGTCACATAGCCCGTATGGTATGCTTGGAAAACTGTTCACATGCATGTAATTTGTATTGCTCCATGTACTCCAATGAAAGAACCCTGTTGTTCCACTTAATCATTTGTTTACTCAATTGGTACTCTGAAATTAGAGTGTTGTGTGTCACAAGTTGAAATTCACATTGCATTTACATAAAACTTGTGTCCACCAACTACTATCTAGTATGTTAACCATTCATTATCTTGAATGAAGACAAATAGTAAGTTTCTAACTTGTCTGAGGCAATCTGTAATAAGTGTGTTGGAGAAACTAAGAAAAGTTAGGAGCTTAACTCCTACAGGGCTAGGAATTACTAATGTTAGATAGTGTAAAAATCTGATAGCCCAACTAGATTATGAAGTTTAATTTGGGGATTGAGGACTTGTTTGGTAGAACAAACTAGCTAGGACAAACATAAGTTATGTATACCTTTTGTGAATTTTGAGTCTAGTGATAGTGGGAGGACAACTCCTTCCACCTTATGGACTACGCCAAATTGAATTCACCTTTTAAAGAAATGAAGTCTTGTACTCTCTGTGTTCGTTTTGCTAGCTTTGATTGTCTTTGTTTTGTGATATTCTCTTGTCAAGAACTATTTGTGTTTCTTGATTTAATGATTCTTGTTTCTCATATTGATTATGACTAAATCTGGTGTATGCACAAATATTGTGTTTCTCCCTTTCCCCGGTTTCTTCTTCCTCTTCTCTTTGTAGAGTTTTTCTTTGTTAAGATGATTAACAATGCACTCATGTTCATTCTATCCTCAATCATAATCATTCCCAATGGGAACATGCAAGACAATCGGGAAAAATTTTCAGAGAGATCTTGCCATTGAGACGAAAGGATAATTATTGGAACTGCACCAAACTTTGTTCTGGTTGAACTGTTTTAGTTGATACATAGACATTCAGAGAGTGATAAAAGAGAGATGAGATCGGGTGTGGTGAAATGTTGTAGGTATTTGCTGAAAAGTGGGATGAAGTTGTGGTGTTCGAGATAGTTGGGTGCGCTTTGAAAATTGCATGTGATGGATTGAATCTTGAAATAGGAAAGAAGAGCATAAGAGATTCAATGAGTGTGGTGGTGGTATGCTTGGCTAGGGAAGATGTTCATGATGAAGCTGAAGAGAGAAGGAGTAAAACAATCCTATCAGGGACTGTACATGTAGTTGTTCACAAATAAGCTGGAGGAACATAAGGAGAGAACAATATACTAACTAGAACGAGATAAAAACAACACTGAGTATGAATTCATTTATTTTTTCTTCATTCTCCTGTCTCGTCCCTTGACCACGATCACTGGTCAGGATGTCGTTCTACCAGGACCATCCTGAAAATTAGTTAATCTATAATAGTCAGGTCGTCCAAACAAGCCATAGTTGTTTGCTCTGCTCCCTTCTCCTTCTCGTGTCACATGTGATGTAATTTTGTTTTCCAGTTATCAATTAAGGCGACAATAGTTAGTAGGCCGGTAACATCTCTAGATACTGCACTTTTTCTAGGTGATAGGGTGAATGAGGGTAATGGTAGTAGGCTGCAAAGCTCTTTAGAACTATCAAATACTTATGGTTAGTGTAACTACTACCACAATTTGTGACTGAATATCATATTGGTAAGAGTAGTACTATATTCTTTAAGAATAATGTTATATCATCTATACAGCTATACTTCTTTATCAAGACACAACAAGTATTATATCAACTAGAGAAGTTCATGAATAAGAGTAATATTGTATCAGCTTCTACTTTGGGTTAACTGCATGTTTAGCTTATTATTAGATCCTTAAAATTTGTCTTATAATCTTATCAGCTCCTCTTGTCTCCTTCTCATCGGTGGATATATGTACGCATGTTGAGTAAAATTATTTATTGTACATTCTAGGTTTATGTTCTATACAAAGGAATGTATATGTGGTATATAGTACATATACTATGTTGGATGAGTTAAACATCTGCAAAATGCTCTATTGTAAGTCTGTTAAGTTGAAAACATATAATTAGTTGCTTGGATTAATTGTGACACTTCAAGGATTGGAGGTATCCCTTGTATCGATGATGAGCGTTCTGGTGTTTTGCAGAGAGATTTTCCTTTCAAGGCGCTGTTTGTCTGATGCACACATAGCTTATTGTTTGTGCGAATGGTTTTGTCATCTGGTAATTTCTATGAGCTCGATCTTGTTTTGTTGTTGTTGTCAACGAGCTTAGTGTTGGTTGTGTGCATGCTTTATTTCTTTCTCAACTGTTAAATCAAAAACGAAATGCAAAACCTCCGTATCTTATCAACATACATGGTAATTAAGTTATGCTGCTAAGGTTAGTGCAAGTAGGTTTTGGATATCGTTGATGATGCTCAAACTCCAAACTCCGAAAAACCTATATTTCATCTATAAAGACTGCCCAGTACGTCTTGTTGAGAAATATTCATAGCCAGTTTACTCCGATAGGGTTTACAATGAATAAAGTAAAATAGATAGTTACTTTTGCCGTCTTAATGAAGATGCCAAAATCCAAAACAAACACGGGTTATTATTTTGAGTAATGCTAGGTGAACCACTTTTTAGTGAACCACTTAGAGCCCACCTTAGGTGGCAGCATGACGTGACATAGCCACAATATTAAAGCATTATATATGTTTTATTTTATATTTCTATTTTTTTATTTTAAAGTTTTATCTTCTAAACTCTTTTCTTTCTTCCAACAACAAAAAAAAAACTGTTTCTTTCTTATCTCTGTACAAAGTCCTTCATAGACGTTGTTCTCATCTCCTTCTCAATCTCATCCCTTCTCTCAACATCCTCACTCCATGTTTAATTGTTCAAACACCCTCTCACTCAAATTTTTTTTCCTCGCGAGCATCGATGACGATATTCAACGTTAGTTCGGTTTTTCTTGTGTATGAAATTTAGAAAACCATAGATAAGGTTATTCAGAAATATGATAGGGAGATCGAAGAAGAGATCTTTGAAGATGGTGTAAAATATGTTTGTTTAATATTGAAGAAGTGGTAAGAGCTATGGGTTTTTTTTTTCGAAAACAATTGCTCATGATGATTTTCGTTGGAGCAAGACATCAAATCAAATCAAGAAATTACAATACTCACGAAAGGATCATATAGTTCTCCAGCTTTTTGATGTGGTGAAGGCTAGGGGATCAATTGGCAAGAGTTGCAACAATGCTCTAAAGATATAAATTATAATGAGGCAGTGAATGAACAATTAATTGGACGGAGGAGGTGACTAGAGAGAGGACGGAGGACGGAGACTTAGAGACTTGGTATGGTCGAGTCTTAGAGAGGACAGATCGTGGAGGAGGAGAAGATGAAGATGATGAAGAAAACTCTAAAAAAAAAAGAAAAAGGATTAAACAAAAAATAAAGTAAATTCATGTTAAAAGAGAAAAAAAAATTACGTAATTAAGAAAAATATAAACAGAAAAACTAGATGTTACTAACATTACTCTATTATTTTTGGTTTTTTTGCATGTTCTTCCTCTCAGAAAAAGGAAAAGGATCAAATCATGTTGCATGAATAACAAAAAGAATCTATTTGTACATAAGTACGACATAGACAGCCATGTCGTTCGTTCCTTCCATGGATGCAAAAGTCCCCCGGCATTATACAAGTTGTTCACCTAGGAGTTTTAGCTCTTCTCGAATCCTTGTATAAGAAAGACGACATGATGTTTCTTCAACGTAGTACTGCAAATAATTTCTGTAGTGATCAGAGTGGTAGACTACAAAATCGTAAAGCTCCCGCAGAATTGGCCGCTCCTCCTCTGATTGCTTCTATAGCGAGTAACCTCTTCTTCTCAATTTCAGCTCTCTCTTTCTGAGTTATACAATACATGGAGTATGTGTTGCAAGCAGTGCCTATGGTTGAAATTATGCACAAACCAGCCATGATTACTATATACCAAAAACTAGGCCATCCGAAAAACATCTGGAGTACAGTAACCAGCCTATCAATGAAGAATGCAATATAGTAGTCTAGCATTGCCTGCAACGATCGATCAGAATTAGTTCATAGGGTTCAACTACATGTATAATTGATACAGAGAGAGAGATTAATCAGAGAAATATATACTACTTACAGGCATGGAAAACCCAAACGATATAACACAAGGTAGTGCAATCTTAGCACTGTTCCGATCACGATCAACATACCATTAGCTAGAAATTCCGGACAGATGAGTATCAGAATCAATGTTGAGATCCTCTCACATACGCTGACGAGAATATCTAAGTAGACGAATTTGAAGTCGCGGCTGGATGTCTTGGTCTTCCTGTCCTCATTTTCAATCTCGACGTAGTCTGTCATTGTTGCCTTGCTTAATTTGCAGCTATAGCCAATCGATCTACGGTTTTAAGATATGCTTATAGGGGACGACCTACGTATTACGGTATCAGATATGACTACTGTTACCTAGTTTACCGCCGGTTAGTTATAAGGTAAAGATTGTATCAGAGTACAACTAGTAAAAATTACTAGAGATATTTTACCGTCTTACCAAAATAGCGCATAAGGGTTGTGTTACAAGTTAAACGAAACACGTAAGGGTTGTCAAACAAAAAACGAAACACAGTTTCACTCCGATTGGAAAGACAAGTTGTAAATGTACCACACCATTGAGAATCATTTGTTTACTGTAAACACTTGGTTCCTTCCTTCTCCTTGATACAATTTCACTACATTTATCTTGTAGTAGTATACAGAGATGTGCACCTAGCAAAGACAGATGAAAGAGAACTTACCATGAGAGATTGGCATTGGCCTATAGATCCGCTGCGATAAAAGATCCTAGCTAGCGGTTTGGAGTAAAGTCCGAGGTTCCCAAAATACGAGTATTGGCTAGACAAATTGAAACTAGAGTAGCAAAGCGTCACGCTTTTCAATCCTCCCATAGCTAACAAACACTTAAAGATCGATCATGTCCAACGCATAGCCTCATATTTGTCTTTGAGTACGCGTATCTCTTCCTCCAACTTGTGCATCTGTTCTCTGTGCTTCTGCTTCTCCATCTTCAACCTCTGCTCAACTTGTTCCTTCTCCATCTTCAACTTTTTCTCAAACTCATCCACCAAGGCTCTGTACCTTCCTTGTTTGGCTTCCAGCATAAGCAGTCCATGGTCACATCGATCTTTGACTTTGAGTAACAACTCTTCAAAGTACTTGGTGTCTCCAACATGATGATCTTTCCCTGATGATAAATTCTCTAATTCTTCGTCCAGTATGGTATGAATGTCCTCAAGCTGATCATATGCTTGTCGATTTCCTCTGCGTCTTCTTCGTGCATCCGAATAATAAGAACTCAGCAAGAAAACGATAGGAGAAGTGATTGACAGAACAAAACCAAAGAACAATCCAAGCACAAGATGAACAAGCTTAGGGTCCAAGGAAGCAGCAACCTCAAGCAGTCCCATTGCCACAAGATCGATCTTCTTGTTAATATATACGTACTGATGATTATATAAGGATCATATATATATGAGAAGCTAGACCGATGCTTGATTTGGTTTGGAAATAATGTTGCTTAGAACGCACTATTTGTTAATATGTTAGCGTGATTCCAGAGCTATCTCCATTAAGGAATGGAATATATATAGTTGGTATCGGTTAAAAGAGAGATATCTCTCAAAAAGATTTCATTACTATTGTGAATATCTGTACATGCCTTTTTGCTTCACAGTGCACTTTGCTTTGTTCTGCATTTAACTACTCAAATCATATATAATTTGTGTAGCTTTTCACCAAATAAAATCGCAAAAAGAATAATATCTGGAAGGAAAAGGGAATAAACCACAAAGCTAATCGATCGAGCAAATATTTGCATATTAATATTCCAATACTGTCCCGCTACTAGTCTGTTATTTCCAAATTGGCACCTTTTCTTTGTAGGAAGTTCCTCGACTTATTAGAGGAGTACATGATCGAGCATCGAGCTGTTGCAGGATTGCATGATCACAAAAATAAGGAACATATATATTTCCATCGTAGCTTTAGTGAAAATGTAGTCAATGCCTCAATGGTGTCGGTGTGATAACAATTCAAGACAATCGATAATTATAGTGGAATTATAGTCATTTATTCCGATGATTGATGTTTCTTTTGTTTTTAAAATGTCCGAAATTAAATCATATCGTCATGATAGTAAAAGTTGTCATTTAGTTAACTAGGGTTGCTAATCTCTTAGTGACACCATTGGCTTCACCGATGGTAGACACCTCTTTCTAACCTAACTGAATGATCATACTATCATTCAACAAACTCTTTGGTAGAGAAGAAGAAGATCATCCATCGAGTCCAAATAATGTCAACTGCTTACCTACTTGCGGGGAGTTGACTCCAACAAACATTCCTGGCGTCAAATCCAACAAACATTCGTGGCGTCAAATCCCGAAAAACGACACCGTATGGTCAGATAAAAGTGAGCTACGTCGCCACTCTTGTTGACGTGTCATCTTCTCCTTCTTCTCCGCAACAACAAAATAGCCGATTCTTTCGTACTCGGTTGTCCACTTCACTCCGACTTATCGGCCGCGATCAAATGGCCGATTATGTCCTCATTCCAAACGGAGAAGAAGACCGTTCACCCCTCGCCGCCACTCCCAAGCCTCCACGTGTCGCCTCCCTCGATGTCTTCCGCGGCCTCTGCGTCTTCGTGAGCCTCTCTCTCTTTCTCTTACCTCCATTTCTAATCCGCAGCTTCTAAGTCAAACCGGTTGACTTTATAGTTGAAGTGAATTTGAAGTCTTTTTATTTGAATTGAATAATCGAGCTGCTATTTCAATTCGAAGTTTTTGATGCTAATTTATGATGCATTGCTTGAATTTCCAGCTGATGATGGTGGTTGATTACGGCGGCTCGATTGTTCCGGCGATCGCACACTCGCCGTGGACCGGTCTCCATTTGGCTGACTTTGTGATGCCGTTTTTTCTCTTCATTGCCGGAGTTTCTCTCGCTTTGGTCTACAAGGTACTCATGGATGGAAATTTGACTGGTTGTTGTTTTCGGCTTTCGAGTCTAGTTTAGTACTGTAATTTGACAAGAATGCTCATTATTTGCTTGGATTTGTGTTACTAACTCGGTTATGAAATTTGAAAACTCGGTTTTGATTGGCAATTGCAGAGAGTGAGTAACAGAGTGGAGGCTACATGGAAGGCCGTGTTTCGTGCGGTTAAGCTCTTTCTGTTGGGCGTTCTTCTTCAAGGTAATGTGGTCTGTGTGTTCCATGTGAGCACATTTCATATGCAATGCATGTACAAATGAATGAAATAGTACATTGTTGGATGCCTAAAGAACCGAGATTGGACTTGTTGTAATAATACATGGATAGAAATGGAAGTGAGGCATAATGTAGGCAGTGACATAACTTTAGAGTCTCTAGAAACTATTTTTGTATTCATGTTCACGTAAAGGTTTGGACTTCTCTTTAAAATTGAAAGCTTAGTCACTGTTGTGATTCTTTGGTTGATTATGTGATAGAAGTAGTACTGAAAATACCAACTTTGTATTGTCCATGCCATTCCAGGTGGTTATTTTCATGGAGTAGCTTCCTTGACTTTTGGAGTTGACATTGAAAGAATACGGTGGTTTGGAATTTTGCAGGTGCATACCCTTTGATTGTATGGTTTCAATTTCTTGTAAGTGTTATAATAGAGGCCACATTAGCCGCCAGCTAGGAAGCTCACTTGCTTAATTAGATAGAATCTACAATACATCTGGTTCTACTGTATTGTAATGTTCGCTATGTGGTAATTTGAATCACTATATGTGCTTATAATGGAGGCTACCTTAGCCACCCGCTAGGAAGCTCACTTGCTTAATTAGAACTGTATTGTAATACCTTTATTTGCTATGTGCTAATTTGTATCACATATAGTGCTTATCTTTTCTTTACCATTTTGGTTTCTACCCAGAGGATAGCCATTGGATATATGGTTGCAGCTTTATGCGAAATTTGGCTTTCACGTCGGACCTCGAGCGAAGTGGGGTTTTTCAGGAGCTATTACTGGCACTGGTAAGTTTAGATTTGTAACACTGGTAAATATGAGTATAAAGACTTTTTTTCTTATGTGGTGGTGATTTCGGTTCTCTACGTTTTAGGTGTGCCATCTTTCTGTTATCAGCAATATACAGTGGGTTGCTGTATGGTTTGTATGTTCCAGATTGGGAATTCAAAGCATCAACACCTACATATTTGACTCCCTCTAATGATAGTCATGTTTACGTGGTGCGACTATACTTGGAACTTCTTTTCTTTGTTTACGTTTATGCCTTCTGCTACACTGAATAACTTTGAAGTGATTAGTTATCATGCCGAGAATGTGAAAATCAGCATGTTCACATGATGGAATCTTCATTATTTGATTCTTCATGATAATAGTTTCTTATCCCCCTGCTGTCTTTCAATGTCTTGTCTGGTTTAGTCCTTGCAAATGTTTACATCCTGGAATTTTTAACGTCTCTTTTTTCCTGTAATCCGTTTTTCTCTGCTTTCTCTGAACAGTTTGCATGGTTGAAATACTTTTGTTTGGACTGTGGATAACCTGCATGTGCGTGTACAAAATATTTTCTCCAGACTAAGATATCCATCATTCGATACTTTATTCTTCGTTCTTAAGTTTGATTTGGTATATGGTGTTTATAATAAAATTCATGAGCATGGATCCTTGTTCACCTTTATCGATTAAGGTTTCCTTCAGGTGGTATGATTTTTGTTCAATCCTCCCATTTTGATTACTCGGTTGTAGGTGAAATGTTCTATGAGAGGAGATCTTGGACCTGGTTGTAATTCTGCTGGGATGATTGATCGTTACATAGTGGGTGTTGATCATTTATATTCAAAACCTGTATACAGGAACCTGAAGGTGATTACTTATTATACACTGCTTAATTCAAATTGAAAAAAGAAAAAGGTTTAATAACAAATTTTAAACATAATGAAGAAGCATTTGAGTGACGGTGCCTTACCAGGATTACTATTTGCAGGAGTGCAATATGTCTACTGGTGGTCGCATTCCAGAGAGTTCTCCTTCATGGTGTCATACACCTTTTGATCCTGAAGGTATATTAAGGTGCCCAATCTAACTTTTTTTCTCCTCTACTTCACCGTGGTCCTAGGCTGTTTTACTTTCAGTTCATATTCTTTTATCAGCTGCGTTTCTATTCAAGAGAACTATCCGAATGATTGTTAACTTATGCTCAGGAGCGCTATTCCAAGTTCGTAAACACCTATTGATCGTATAGATTATATACTTTCATTTATCCATGTCAATCTCCAATTCATTTATAGGGACTTAATGTGCTTCCATACATATTTCGTGATAGTATATCTAAATCAATTTGGAAGTAAAATGACAATCTTTTTGAAAGTATCGGAAGAACAAACAGACAATCTTCTTCCAGCTTCCTTTCAGTATAGATTTTCATGCCATTATTGTTTCTCCCGGGCTCAGTAATTGAGCATATATCTTAGGATATAGGCTTGCCCTCTTCTTTATCAATTTCTTTTTGTACGCAGTAGTATTTCATCCCAGCTAATATCAGTCTACTGACATTCTTATTTGCTTTCTTAGTACCCTAACGGCAGCAGTGACTTGCATAATTGGACTCCAGTACGGTCACATTCTTGCACACATACAGGTAATAACCATTTTGCTTTTATGGATATCCTCATTCACCCACAAATTATGTAGCAATCATCTTGTGTATATATGAACATCAACATTGACAACAATCTTTAAATTTGTTGAATTCCATCCGTGGCATCATATGGAGAGTACAATTTATTTATGATCTTTGAACTATCTTTGTAGCTCTAAACTCGTAATTCTCTTAGCATAATTGCTGTAACTTACTGTTTTCAGGACCACAAAGGGCGACTGAATATTTGGTCTCTGTTTTCAGTATCAATGTTTGTCCTCGGATCATTTCTCGCGTTCATAGGTATGCATTCTATATAACTTAATTATTCTTGGCTTGAAGTCAGTGGGTACTTCAATCAATCAATTAATCTAGCCAAAGCTGAAATGGTTTTAGTAAAACCTGCATCTCTTAGTATGTAGATTTGTTATGAGGTAGCTCTGGTGAGCACTAATTCTAACTTTCTACACTTCACTTTTCTTATTTTCAGGTGTTCCTGTAAATAAATCTCTGTACACGATCAGTTATCTGCTAATTACTTCAGCATCTGCGGGAATGACATTTTGTGCTCTATATCTGCTGGTCAGTTTTTAAGAGTTTAGTCTTGTCATTTGACACCTATGCATGTGTCTTGATTATTTTCACTATGTTTTCTGTCTATGGTGATATACCGACACTTACAGTTTCCCTGTCTGAGACGTGATACGTTCCTTTTGATTTATTTACCATAATAAGTTGAGTAACTTGACCTCAAACCTGATTTTAGGATTGAGCTCGCAGTTGGACTCCATTATTTAAGAAACAGTCTATTCATGGAGAATCGAAGTTAGACCAAAAAAGGAATTTCAGTGCCACACAATCATGCTGTGTTCTCAGTTTCTCACTTAGCTTGTAACTTAATAGACATTAATTTCTTACACATATGAGACCATTATCTTTACTTCTTACAATTGAATTTTACCCTTCATGTTTGCAAATGTTCTCTTTGCATCGTTGTTTGGTAAAAAAAAAATAATAATACTGAAGGCTATTTGGTAAAATTATAACTATGCATTTTGTCGATTATTATAACAACCTAATTGATAACTGCCTGCAATGTATTGCAGATAGATGTTTACGGTTATCGGTGCATAACATTTGTGTTGGAGTGGATGGGCATACATTCTTTGAGTATTTTTATAGTTGTAACTTCCAATCTAGCTGTTATTGCGATTCAGGGATTCTACTGGACTCATCCTGAGAATAATATTGTAAGTGTCGATGGCTTGCTACTATTTTAACCTACACCGTACATATATACTGAGACTTCTCTTTTATGAACAGGTTCACTGGATCATAACACCTTTTGTGCACAAGTGAATTATTTCTTTGGTGTTCAAGGATGGATAAGAATCATTTGGACAACTGTCCATAATTCAGAAGCATTCATGGTTGCTTCATGATTCTCATCACATCATCTCATGCATGAGATCTGAATTTTGGGGTCCAATTTCTTCCTATCATCTATTTCTACATCCAAACATATTCTGCCATCTCTTGCTCAAGTAACCGAGATTATTCTTCGATGATTCAGACTAGAAGCTCGTGCATTCATTTGACCATGAAAGAATCTGGTATCTCAGTGCTCAAATTTTATCACCTGCAATTGTGTCACACGAGTCCTATTACCTTTGTGAACTTCAGTAGCTAAGGTATTCCAGTTCACAGGGTTACAGTCGCAGGTTCAAAACCTCCCTTGACCCTTGTCAGTAAATTGTTTATTTTTATTATATTTTTATAGAGAAATGAAAAGCTCTGGACTCTGTTCTATGCTGTATGTTCTAAGCATCAATTAGTTCGTTCTTTGCTGTTGGTCCATCAACCCGGAAGATGTTTGGAAATCGCGACTGATTATTTCTATTGTCTCTATTGATAAATGAGGGACGTTTTGTACTGAATGAAAGGCATGTAAGAGAATGTCTTAGGGGTCCTTGTTCGAGGCTATGAAGTAAGCCTTGTGGAAGGAACAATGTGCTAAAAGGCTTGAGGTTTTATGACACTATTACACTAATTTGTCTGCTCGTTATCTTACATTCTAACCTGTGAATTGAGAACAAAAACACCAACAAAGTCACCAGAGTGCCTCACCTGAACTTTCTAAAACATGTGATGTTTCACCTTCATGCAATTAGTGTGTTCTATATATTGGCAGTTAGTTCCTTTTATTGTTTTAATAATACGTTGATGGACAAGCTCCCGTGAAAAACAGTTTGCACAATGCTAAGAGTATAGGAATCCACAATAACCACTGCGTTTAGACGGCTTCCTATCGACTAACATCTCGACTCAACCGAATGATGATCATTCAAATGCACAGTACCAACAAAGCAGCAAGCAACACAAACGTACCGCGGATTCGACGAAAATGTCCTAACCATAGAAGGACCCCACACACACACAGAGCATGTCATCAACACATCGCCCAGGGTATAAGGGGCATGATGACTTGACGTGATCCTCACCTTCCTCCAGTTCAATCAAAACCTATCTTCAAAATCTCAAGCGGATGAATAAAAATTTTGTACAGGTCTTTTATTTGCCTTTCATTATAGACAATACCTTCCGTATTATCTATGGAATTCGAACCCTATTTATTTACTTACTATTTTTTTCTATCTCATCGGTCCTTATTTATGATTTCAGCATATCAATTCACCCTTAGCTTTTTTTTCTTTTTTTTCAAGTTTATGGACGAATGCTGCCTATTTTTAACATTTAGGATTTACATATACAACATATATCACTTAAAAGAGGTTTACTAACCCCCCCGGGAAGGAGTTTCCATATATCATCTGATCGATCCATGACTTCTTTGTCAGAGTGCTAATAAAAAAATTACTTTTATTTATTTATTATTATACCCATCAAAGACCCCCTTGATTCTTTTGATCAAGATTCATATTGAAAGTAATAAGCAATACAGTAATTAGAATCCCGGAGCTCGATTCAGGATGAAATTCCTACCCATCTGAGCGTACGCCACCTATCACCGCCTAGCCCCACCCCGTTCCCGCCTAGCCCGCAGAATTGTCGTTTGTTTTGAAAGCGACATGTCGTTTGTGATCGTGGAGGAATGTTGAATGTATGTTTCTGGATATATGTTTCTTCTGCTACTAAGACCAACTTGTTTTCCTTGTTTGCAGCAAAATGAGATTTTTGCCTTTGCCTACTTAACAGAGGTTTACTCATTCATTCTTTGCTTCTGGCCCTAGCAGTTGCAGTTGTCGAGCCTCAGAGATATTTTAGATTATGTTTTATATGCAATGGACTTCAAAAATACAAGATAAATTAGTGCAAAACAACACAAACAATTGTGGGCTATCAGCTATGTATCACATATATACATATAATTGATGTAATACTCAATACCCAAGTCTTTTTATTAGTAATAAAATCAGTACATATATTGGTAACTAATTTCTGAGAAACAAACATAAAAACATATATGAAAAAGAAAAAGCAAAAAGAAAAGAAAAATCAAATGTTGTAGATATGGTAGGATGAGCAGCTTTGTTGCTTTACTCGAAAGCCCATTGGTTCTCCCTTCGAACTTCTTCCTCAGGAGTGAAGTCATTCTTGATGTTGAAAGTCTTGCGAATCTGTTCGGGAGTCTTTCCCTTGATTATGTCCGCCACAGCCTGGCATGTCAAGTCCAGCAGCCGCGCGATGTTTAGATAGTTGGCTGCCAATATCAGATCAAACAGGAGGTCCTGCTTGATGTTGACAAAATCTTTGTCGAATTTCTCGAGAGAATCCTCATCATCTTTCTTGCCATTCTTGTCCTCAGCGTGCTTCTTGAGGTACTCGATGACCTTGGCAAGGGTGGGACCATCCACGTTGGGCAAGGGGATGGCGTTATCAGCGCAGCCATCCTCCACCATGTGTTTAATGGTCTGAGACTGAATAGCAACAGCCTCATCGATCTCGAATACCTCTAGGTCCTTACTCTTCAGAGTTAGCAGCTTCTTGTTCTCAGTTGACATGGTTATTGTTGGTTTCAAGGTTAGAGGATTTGGGATGTGAGTAAAGCCTTTGCCCCCTGCCCCCTATTTATAATGTGTCTGTGGATATAGAATTGGAAAACCGATGCAATAGGGATTCATAGTATGCTTGGGAAAGACTCTCCTAAATGGAAGAGGAAACTTGTGATGGCCTACGGCCCTTCCATGCTTAGACAGGAGAAACTATATGTTGTTGATGTGGTTAATGAAAGAGTTACTACATAGTCATGCACTCATGCGAATGGCTCCATTTGGTTAACCTTTGAAAATTGAAATGCTACCACCTCGGCACTAATAAGTATTAAAAAAAAATTAAAAAAAAAAATCAAGAAGCAAAAACCACATTAACCATTGATCAACCGATGAACATGTTGGCCTAAGTTGCAGAAGAATTGTAAACGAATATTCCAGTTGTATGTCCACACAACTCTTGTTTACAACAAAATGAGATTTTGGCCTTTCTCTACTTAAAAGAATATTACTCATGAAAGCCGATTCATTCTTTGCTTCTAGCGTTAGCAGTTCAAGTTGTCAAGCCTCAGAGATATTTTGAATTATGTTTTATATGCAATGGACTTCAAAGAAGGAACGCAAATAGAACTTGAAATAAGGTTTTTGGCCTTGCCCACTTGTCTGGAGGACGGAGGGGATCGATAGATGCAATTACTCCTTGACTGCAATCCCTTGGTATTTCCTGCAGAAATATAAGCTAACAAAAATCAAGCTCATCTTCACATGAAAATTAGCCGATGCACCTTTTATATAATTGCACAATAGGTTTTGGGATAGCCAAATGAAGTAACTGAAGTTGATAACTAGCTTTCACCAACTAAAACGTTGCAGTGACTAACATGGAGATGCTAATCCCTTTTATAAGATGCAACAAATGCATATGCATCCCTGTTCTAGATTTAACAGGTTTGTTTTACCTCTACAGCATCTTTGAGGGGCCCCCAGCATTCAATTCTATTGTACTTCTTCAAACTAGAATGAAAATAAACCCGAACTAAAGAATCACGTAGCTCTGGATGCTCTCTGAAAAGTGCCGAGTCTCCATGTAGTACAGCTTTCAGTACCTGCAGGGGTCATATCATTGATTAAGTCACTGGAATGGCCTTTAGAACCAACATAGTGTACAATTACAAATGGAACTGCAGCGAGTTTAGTGAGTTGATATATTTCCTTTAGTCCTAAATATGTTTTCCTTTTGTAATAGAGAAGGACATTACAATTTAACAATCATAGAAGAAAAACTTACCAAAGGCATTTCTTTGGAAAATATGTGATATCTGAACTCCGCTGCCAGGTCTAGCAAGAGATTGGGACCGCTTACATAGCAATGGATATGCAGACACATTTCACCATTCACCCTTTTCCACTCTGCAACAACATCATCCTTGCTGTACCATCCTTTTAACTGCATTGGAAGTTCTTATAATTTAGCACAACAAGAATCGTTACAAGTTTTCAAAACCATGTGGGGAAACAAATAGAAAGAAGACCTGTTCGAGGTTGATGACATTGGAGATTGTTAGGGTCAAGTTAGCTGTGAAGTCACAATGAGATAGTATGTAAGTCCTGGGGATGATTCCAACATAGTTGTTCATATCTTCTCCCATGAACTCAACCTTTAGCTTTGAAGCGTCAAATCTTGCTGGACCCAAAAGCCTAGCAGCCTGCCAATTATAACAACATGTAAGCATCCATTTGACACTTCATGAACTCCAGTCTTTAATTTATCAAATCGTAGGGGAACAAACGGGGCATTTGAGCCACTTCAACTAGCAAGCAACCACTATAAACTAAAAGCACTGAAGTACTTTACAACATGAAGGCTGGGCACAGCTGCTCTTACAACAAATGCGTATCAAATTTACAAACAAGCATCTAGAACTATGTCACAAACTTGAGGAATTGCAATCCAGCAATTTACCACAGAAGAAAATCAGATCACATTTCTCAAGTAATGAAGACCAAGACACAAACTTTAACTTCTCCAGGGCATGTCCTACATAGTTAATGCTCCATTTAACTAAAAATTTGGCACTGCAATCATAGAGAATAATCAGAAATTACATCATACAAAAAGAGAGAAAAGAATGTTACCTCAGAGACAAAGGTCTTGTAAGACTCTCTATTGTGGCTGACGGCAGCAAGCAAGACAGAATTGGGTCTTTTTGATGAAGCAAGAAGAAGACTGGTCTTGTTGTTGGGGTTGAAACTCCTCAATGGTGATGGTGGAAATGGATGATAAGCACAATGACAGGCCATGGAAGATGCATAACCCTGTTTTGCTCTTCTTCATTTTTCACAGAAAGCAACCATCTTTTCTCCCTTTGGTTTGTGTAAGAGAGAAATCAGAGAGAGAAAAAGAAAGTGGAAGCAGGATATGTGGAGGGTTCATAGCTCATGTCATGTGGACTGTGAGACTCTAATTCACAACACCCAAAACTCCAAAATCTTTGTCAAGAGGCACTTGCCACCACACAATTTTTCTAAATTGAAATGGCTCATTTTGGAAAAGTGAGAATTAGTGCCTGGGGATTGGTCATGAAGTCCAAGTTTGCAACACGTCATCGTTGGCTCCGAGTTTTGATAACTTGTAGATAATGTAATGTGATTACGTGGAGGAAGCACTCGAGATTGGACTCATGGGTGTCACAATTTTTGTACAAGACGATTCTTGCAATCGTACATGGGATTACAAGGGTCACTTGGACAAACTCAAGATGGAAATGAGTCCATTTCTATTCTTCTATTCTTGCCTTCTCCAAAACTGGAAGAGAAGTGACAAAATTTGGGAGAGTTGCAATTAACGGTTTGAATAGATTGTGATAATGGAATGAATCTCTGAATTTATGTACACACTTTGAATTGGTTTTCGTGGCATTGACTGGAAAAGATAGATTGGCTTCAACTTATTTAGTTAGTTGGAAACTTGAAATAGATGCATAACTTTCAAATAATATAAAAATTTCCGTGTTCCAAACAATAGTCGAGAAAACATAATGTTTCGTGAAAACAATCACATCTTTCACCTTAATGGCGCAAAATTCGACTATTACCAAACGTTTTACAAAAATGCGTTCAAATACACCATTGAATGGTTTGCGCATTACCCCTAGAAGGCGAACACCCTAAATTTGGTCCTTTACTTCTTAACAAGGGACTGTGCCCGCGTCCAACCGCGGGTCAGTCTACCGTAATTCCAATGCTAAAGACGTCAGTTATGGAAGAATTAGTGCTCGCGCTTGGTGTAGGCGTGGTTGATTAGATTAGCGAAGGTGGAGTGGTATATTGATGATGATGATATAGTATAGATATAGAGATAGTTGATTCGAACAGTTTGGCATGCTATTAATTTCTACGGTAGTCGTTGTGGTACATAAGATATTTAACATAATATCATACTGAAAAGTAAGCAAAATTGATATAGAAACGTAAATGTAAAAAAAGCATGGATCGACATACATGGGTTGTATTAATGCTCTTTATTTGTAATGTCCACACTCACAGTTATCAGTGCTCTTTATCATTACAGTTAGATGAAACTTGAGCATATTAGTCCCTCCACCTGTAACCACAGTTTGGGTTGCAGCAAACAAAGAACAACGTCATCCCCTCTTCTCCTCTAGCAGTTGCCTGCACATATATAAGAGCTTGCACGTTAGAATTACCTCTTACATTTTAAACATCTTCAAGGAGTGAAATCATGTGGAGTAAAAAGCTATCTAAAAGTACAATCTGACTATTCGCTTAGATGTTTATACCATATTTCTGAACATGAAAGGCTGGGATACAAACCCAAAAAGAAGAAGAATGATAAACAGATGTGACTTTCCTATGTTATAGTGGTGACAACTACAACTACTCAAAGATGTTTCAATGCCAAGTGACCACATAAACCACTGATCCCTAACATTCAGTTGAACAAAACAGGCAAAGTGATATGATGTATTGAAAAAGAACCATAACTTTGTCAAAGATAATCTTTGTTGCATTACTAAATCATGGATTGCTTAAAGGTTATACCTGTAAAATGTCTTTCCAGATGCATTACTAAAAGATACATGGTTAAAAGGTTATATCTATTAAATGTCTTTTCCAGATGCATTACAAAAGTAGCTAGAATGGTCCTCATGTGGAATACTTAGTAATTGTATATCATATTCTAAGTTGCATGGAAATCCATGGTAAAGACTTGAAGCATCAAGAGTTGGAATTTCAACTGAAAGGCTTAGAAGATGTCATGTGTCTTATTAACAGATACTTGAACATCTAGTCTCTTTGTATTTAACCAAGAACTAAGTTAACTGAAAAGGCACATGTAAAAGTACACAACTTCATCCAAAGAATGAGCATTTCACCTGAAAGAAGACAGCTTCTCCATGCTTGCACTAAGCACAGCGCACAGCTTGATCTGCAGCTGCATCTTGCAAGATTTGAGTGCGTTCCCCAGCTGAGTGGTGTATCTCATTTCTGTAGACGCAGTTGTTATCAGCAACCTCCTGCAAAACAACATGTACTCTAATAAGAAAATGTACAAAATGGTTGAGCTATAGACCTTTAATCAGAAATGATAAAATCCTTCAACGTAGAAAATACTGGGAGCAAACAGTAACAATAAGCTGAAAGCTGAATTTAGAAGGTAACTCCATATGAGAGACATCAAGCATGTTCTTCAGGTGTTAACTGAAGTGACAATTGAGCTTATAAACTGAGCCTACAAATATTTATCTATATATATTGCTACTGCTCAAAATCTTGATACATCTTTGCTGTACAAACAATGGTTTAGTTGTTGGCTTGAAAGTAATAGCTTGACATTGTGCAGCATGAAAGACACTTAAAAAAATGGTGATGATCTAAGAAGGCAGGCGTATTATAGGTTTCTCCATCGTACTTATCTACTTGGAGTTCTACTCTATGCTTTAGGAGGACTACTTTTTTTGGTTTGGGGAACGGTAATACTATATCTCTCACACAAAGTGAATCGTCTTCATTACGGGCATGCAGTGCTTACTCTAGAGATCTCTAACTATTTGCAGAACTACTCTTAAATTTCTTTAAATTTGTTTAACTGAACTTTTGCATCATTTGGCTTTCTTTGCGGGGTGTAAAGACAGTAGTTAGTTACCACGTAACATTCTCCGTGAATTCAATTTGTCTCATATGGGGAAAGCGAGTGTGGGATACCGGTGATTTGTCTAGAAACAACTGGCATATGCAATATTCCCCAACTATAAATAAAATAGCTAGAATGCAGAAAACATATATGATTACTCGATCAGCATATATGAATCAATTGGATAATTCACTCCCAGTAGGTTCAAATTGAATGCAGAACTATGACTTTTCATGAAAATTGATTTTTTTTGTACAGAAGGAAAAAAAACGACAGAACAACAATAAATTTGAGGACTATCAATTTGAGAAAAACCAATCAAGCATTACCTTTCTATCAAATAGTGACAATACTGTTGATCAAATGCGAAAAAAGCCCACGTAGCTTCTTTTTCCAATCAAAATTTACCTGCACAGCAACCTACCCGCACATGCCTGAAAACCCCATAAAACTCCAATGTTTACACAACCCAGTATATGAGTTGAAAATTCGAAACCTCTATGACGAAAACAAAGCACAAAAATCTCAATTTACAATCATGAAAGGAAAATTTATCAGAAACTTAAGAAAAGTAGGCAGAGGCAGATAAATGAAAACTTTTTCTTACACCGATCGCCTCCGAAATCCGTGGAATGATACAACCCTAAACCAATTCCAACAAAAGCAGAACCAAACCAAAAGCGATTAACTCTTTCTTTCTTCTCTTAACTGACCAAATCTGGATCGGAGAAGAACTTTTGCAAAGAGATGAAGGTTTTGCAGAGATAAGAACTTTTGCAAAGAGATGAAGGTAGAATTGAGAGAAAGAGAGATGGTGGAAAGCTGGAAGTGAGAAACCGGGGAAAGCTTTTCTTGAGTTGTTCGGGTAGAACTAAGGGGAAGAGAGATGGTGGAAAGCTAGAAGCTAGAAATGGGTTTTGGACCAAAATCGGTTTTAGGCTTGGGATAAATGGCAGAAAGAAATAGCTGAGGCCCATTGCTACAGTGTATGAACAGTGCGGCTACTGCATCTCCTTTACTATATAGGGAAATGGATCAACTTGCGAGACATACATAAGTACTCAATCGTGTTGTCAACAAATTATCACAGTTCTTTTTCTGAGCATGATAGCAGTGTCAAATGTTCCAAAAAAAAGCCTTTGGTCTTCATCCACGCCAACTGTGTGTGTAGATTCTTTTTGTCAAGTATGTTGGGTGTCTGTGGCAAAAGAGGTGGTGAGTTTGGTGTTAAGGAGCATAGTGATTGGTTTGATCGACAAGAAAGGAAAATGTTGTGAAACAACCTGTTTTCAATGAGAAGTGGACATTTTCCATTTAGTCATTTAAGTGAAGGCATTGTTGTCTCTTATGATATGCATGATTCAGAAGCCACCTATGGATTAAATGTTGGCCGTAGCAATGATTAAAAAATCCTATAGCTACTATGCAATATACTGTTCAATCCCATAGGTACAGCAAAAGCATTTGGTCATGTCCGGACACAATCGCCTATTCAAATGGCTCTAATTTTCCAAGGTGCATCTGAAGTTTAGAGATATTTAGAAACGGGCTTCCAAAACTTTTGAGGCCTATCAGGTTTGTGCTATATATAACAGTGTGTGGTAGTGGGGGGATGAGGTAAATCAGGTAATAACCCAGGTCTACAAGAACTTGTCACGCAACCAGTTGGACCAATATCCGAAGCCTCCAACAGTTTCATGCTTAGTGATCAAGCTTTGAATATGATTTTGTAGTCCTTGTACAAAGTACATGGATTACTTGCTATTTAAGACTATAATTACCCAACCACAGCTTGGCACGTATACATTTTCCTTGGTTTGGGGTTGCTCTGGCCTCTGTGTGATCAGTTGCTCAGAACATATTGCCAAAGATAACATGACTGTGTATTGGAAAATGTTGCTGTGAGAAGTATATTCATGTTGAATTAGGTGGCAAGGATACTGCTGGGATGAAGCTTTGAGTTTTCATGGATTTCTGCTATCAACTTGAGGATAAGTTTGCCTATATATGTATTCATGTTGGTTGATTCTATATGTACCCAGCAAAATCAGCATTTGTATGATGATGTCATGGTGTTCCAATCTCCATGACAATACTTGGAACAAGATTAATTTTGATCTAAAAATGTATCTGAGCTAAAAGCTGTTGTGGTATGAGAAATGGAATAGGCTAATTATTAGCAAGCCAAATGTGATGACAATAACAGAAAAATTCTTTTCGTCAACAAAGCTTAAAAAAGATAAAAAAAGGACTAACCTCTGTATAACAAAATACAGAACTTCAGCTAATAAATGAAAATAAAATACAGATGGAAAGATCAACTCATCCAATAAATTTATAACTTAGGATCATCCCAGTTGTGCAAGTTGACAATTAATTTGCAGTAGCATTTGTTAATGGCTTGCAGGCTTCCGCAGTTGGCATTGGGTATCGGCACATGGGGCAAATGTGATTGATCTCCAGGCACAGAACAATACAATTGATATGATAATAGTGTTTGCAGGGCAAACAAGTGACCAGTTCTTCAACAGATTCTGCAAAATCCTGAAGACAGATGGCACAAGTTGGACTCTCTCTAATAACAGCTTGTTCCAAACTATCAAGTCTTAATCTCTGCAAACCATGAATAAACGATGTAGCTGCAGGAGTGCGACTTGCCTTGTATGATGCACTTGGTTCCCCTATAACCTCACCTCCTCTAATGGGATGGCCCAAATACGAGAAGGTTTGTCTGGCAACCCAATCAATGACCTGATCATAGTCGGCACTACCCATTAAGGACACAGTGATGTCTAATATCAACACAGTAATAGGCATATGACTGGGCACTTCAGACACCACCGAAAGCTTCTGAACAAGCTTGTCAATAATAGGTGGCACTTCTTGTTCTGGGATAGGCATCTGCAAAAGCTGTTGGGCCGCTATACGACTCACGCGTTCACGATACCCCAGAAATCCCTCTCCAGCCACCAAGGTTTGCGGAACAACATCCTCATAGTCTTCTGGACCATCAAACCAAAACCGAGTTTCCTTGTAGAGAAGTAAGTTGACTGGAATCCTTCCCGTCACAGTAGGTATGGGTCGCCTTGTTGGTACTTGCACCACTGCGCTATAAAATATATGCCTCTCCTCCGTAGACATGTTTTACCTGATATCAAGTAGCAGCTTATGTATAGATATGATTGCTAACTTGCAGTAGTTGTAAAGGGGGACAAGTATATATAGAGTAACAGTCCCTTTTTAATAAGGATTAGGATTTCAGTAAGGATTAGGAAAAGGAAGTCCAAGATAAGAAAGGATTGAAGTCCCTCCCTCTTGTATAAGGATTAGGAACAGCCAAGCACTAAATCGTTACTCTGGTACCCGAAATCAAAAGGGGTCGGTTTCTAGAATTGACAAAGCAGAAATCTATTCTATAGCGTCAAATCAGGCAGGCAGCAGTAAAATCAACCTCCAAATTCTCTCACAAACCCAACAATCCAAAGATTATAACACAATTCAGCAAAGCTAGAAGAATGATAGATCACCTGGAGATTCCCGAGGGACGCTGTTCCGATCTTACACAGACAGGGCAGAGGGGTGGCTTGCAGTTGATCTGGAAATGAAAGAGAAACAGGGCAAGTTCTTCTTATATATTTCGTATTTTCCCCTATTTTTATTAAGATTAAAAAAATGAGAAGAAGCAGGGCCTCGTATTGACACATCAGCAAAAGGAAACCGACTCGTCTGTCTCTCTCAAATCTAGATCTTCTTCGCTTTCGCCCCCTCCGTGTCAAACGGTCCTTTCTTCGAACTAGAACGCCTCCGTTTCTTTCCCTTTTTCTGGTTACAGAAAGAAAGAAAGGAAACAAGTATTAGAGCAGGAGACTCTCCTTGCTCCAGTTACAGAGGCTAGATCATCAATAAAAGCAGAAGCAGCATAGCAAAAACAAGACTAAACCCAAGGCATGCTCAGCACTATTCTTGGCAAGAGCATCAGCAGTCATGTGAGTAAGCCCCCCTTTCTGTCGTGCGCCTGTTCTATCTGTTTAGTTTTGTGCATTTCGTGTTTTATTGGTAATATTGGCAGGTCATTTTCTCTGTCAGAAACACACAGTGAGTGGTGCTTAGCTTCCTTCTTTTCAATTCTCAACTATTAACAAAAGAAACAACATAGGTTCGATTGAGGTAGAACCGAGCTGTTTCGTGTTCTCTGTCTTTCATCTTCACATTTCAACTCTTCTACTTTCAGGCAAACATATTTGGAGAACTAGCATTGTTGATGTATGTCAAAACACTATGAGTTAGCATTAACAGGAAAGTAACATATATTAAAACTAGCCTTGTGACACTCCATAGATGTTTATGAAAGAAGGATTAGATGGTTAAACCAGTACAGTATGTTTTTATTTTTGTTGGTATATAAACCAGTTTTCCAATATTTAGATTAAACTTTCTTTCTTTCAGATGCATGCGCAGTATGCCTGGAGGACTATCAAGCAGATGATAAGCTTCAACAAAAACCAACATGTGGCCACACATTTCACATTGATCGCTGGCTATCCATGAACACCACCTGTCCACTCTGCCACTTATCCCTCCTTTCCTCTTATTAATCTCAGAAATCACCTGATGTAACTCTAGAATTGAGTCATGCGTCTTCTTACGGAACGATGTACCATCTCTTGCACCAACACTTGAAGCTTTTAAGAAACAGAAGCTTCATATGGAATGGGGATCCAAGAACTGTCCATAACTGTTCTGAAAAAGATTCAAGGGGTTGTCAATGTGCAGACCACAGGAGAAATGAGTTACCTAACTCAACTAAGGCAAGTACTCGGCATCCAACAAAATATGAGAAATTGTTACATTATGCTCTTCTGTGATCTCATGAATTGTCTTCTTTGTTAGGGCTTTTAGCTAGGCTTCCAACTGCTCCATTTAGTTTGGTTGTAGTGATGTAGCTTAGCTAGCTAGTGGCGGCAACTATCTGATTGTTCATGCTAAAGTTAATTATAACTAGGCATCTCCCATTGTTCATATTAGTGCCGCCTCATAAACAGTTGCTCACTGCGTGAATTTCTACAAGAGAAAAAGAAATGAAAATATGTATTGTGGACATCTTCTTTGCGGTCTCAAATAATAACTTCAGTCGTTTTTCCGCAGACTTTATGAAAGTGTGGTTGTGGTTGCCTAAATAAGTAAATAGTCCTCTTATATATGCGCATGGCGGTGACTCAAGTTCGGCCTTTCCAAACACGGTAGGCATATCTTGTCTTCTTCTTCCCTTCTCTGAATTTTTGTTTCTAGTCAATGGTTATTCCACTTACTGGTTGGGTCCTCAAGTATAGCAACTCAAATAGAATTTAAGTTCATGTTGTTAGTTTATTTAGCCATACACTGATGACATGCCTATCTTGTAAAGGACCATAATCTGCTGATTGTCATCTTACTTCCATTGAGTACCAATAAGGCACTACTAATGCTTTTGGCCGTCATATAATTGAACTATAAGAATCCAAATTGGTTCTACCTTTTTTGCATGCAATAAGTAATTTTTCAAAGTCCTGATTGTTGACTGCCCCATCTGTCTTACAATTATGTTGTTGTTTCCCACTGATGGCTGCTTATTACTCTGCTCTTAATTCTCAAGTAGACTGCACTGAGATTGATATTTCTCGTTCTTCAGATGGAGTTCTACTTGCGCTCCATGATAGGTGCAGTATTCTCAGAGTCCTATAGTTTTACCTCCTAGCTGTTGTTCGTCATCTTACATCATTCGACTACCGTAATCATTAACAGTTGCTTTAAACTTTCTTGTTTGAAGTACATGGAATCTGCAACGAACTCCCCCTTATTGTTCTATTTGATAAGTTCATTGTTAAGTATTGGATTGATTTGTTTAATGCCATCATATTATACCTTAGATCATTCCAAGGGGGGATTTCAAAACATTTCAGAGTTTATTAATAACAGTACTGAAAGTATTTTTGTCTTTTTTTGTTTTTTGGGTATTCCGGCTGATTCAGTATCTAAAATATCAATATATAGTTTTGATAAGTAATTATCAGGGAGTTGTTTCGGGCGTTCTGTTTCTTTGCAGAAAGAAAAATTGTACAGAACGGGAACATGCTAGAGCATTTTTTTGAGGTTAATCTATTTGCAAACATAAGACAAGGATATAGGTGAATAATACATGTTATTATTGATTATATTTACAGCATTTACTAGTTTCAATGTAAACAAACCCTTGCAAATAGAAAAAGACATTTGATATGTCATGACCAAGCTTGTATTCTAAGGATCTGTTGAATCTCTGATATGTCATCTAAACATTCTATCCACCAGAATTTGATACCGGTAATATGTTCCTTTGGACCAACATTAAGTTGCATATTCAGTGTTTTATTTGCAAATGCTTGTAGATTTGATTCTCAACTGACAAAAGCAGGGATTTGTGGCTCATATATGTGTACACTTCAGCATTAAAGAGGTGATTTTGGAGTCATAACTATTTTGTAAATTATATTAAGCAGTTTCTACCAGGGTTTTGTTGCAGGACTAGCGTATCTACATATTTTAGCTATAAAAGCTACGCATTTGAGTACTTGTGATGATGTTGATTGAGAATACGCATTTAGTTTGTGGTTGTAGATAAACCATCTCAGTTGTATGTATCAATCTGCAAAGTTCACGTTGCAAATATCCCTACAATTGAAATGGCTCTTTACCTGATGTTTAAGATATGCTTTAATTATCTCTCTTTCCCCTTTTTAAATAAAAAATAGGGTGTCCTCTCTGTAAGAGTGTGTGTGTATGTGTGTATGTGGCAGAAGAGGTCTATACTATCCATAGACTGCCATCTGCAAGTTTAATTTTTATTTACTTTTTCTTTCGTTTAGTGTTCTTCTCTTAAACCAAACTACCTTTGTTTGCATTGTTTTGAGTAATGTTTCAGTTAGGGAGGTGGTGTTAGATGTATAAGTCGGTCCTCCATCGTATGAAAAAGGTCTTGTAAGGGATTTTCTTGCTGTTGTAAGTTTGTTTGCATCACCTTTGTCATTTGGGTCATTTTAATTTTAGTTGGCATGATTTTCCAAGTTACCTACGTCAAGGTTGTCAAATTTTATTTAAATTTTTATCCAGGTTGAGAGGATTCTGTGTAGGAATTTTGTTGTGTGGGCCAAAAGTGACAATTTAGCAAGGGATGTGATCGTCCCTCAGATGTTATGGTAAAAATTGATGCACTCGTTTCCCTTTTATGGTCTCTAGCATCGATTTCTTAAGAGGGCTTGCTGGAGTTTAGCATGTGATGGATAATTGGTTGTAGCATTTGTAATTTGATTAGTAGGGTAAAGATTGAAAGTGTGGTTTCTATATGTGCAATTTCAGTCATGTTTGCTTTAGGGTTAGTGTTTGTGATAGCCAAACAAGTCATCACTGCTTCTGACAAATGTAAATACTTATGGCAAGATTTTGAGATGATAAAGATGGCACCAGCATGTAGTTGTATAAACAGTTTTCCATATCTCTTTTGGTAATATATTTTGATTTGGTTTCTAAACTTGTGCCTTTTGGACCTGTCAATACCTGTCATTTGCATTCAAACCATTTGGTTACTAATCGGTCTTAATCTATAATCGGGCTTAATCTATTTTGTTCCTCGATACAATGAATTTAGCAGTTTGCTTTTAGGTTGGCTTTCTTATTGGTTCTTTCTTTTCGTGTTTTTTCTCGTAGTTTTTGTATTGCATGACGTTTATTAAACTAAAAGAGTGGAAGATCAATTTACACTTTCACCACATGAGGGGTAGAAGAACTTGCCTAAATCTTCAAACACGTACATAGTTGGTGAACATCTATTCTTGATGATGGTGGGTCATCCAAAACCTCTTTTAGTCGAGTGCAAAAGTTTTGGTGGTCTTTAAGGCAACTTTATTCTACTTCGTCATGTACATTGCTGCAGGGCTTAACTATGGAACTGCAGGGATTCTCATTATATTGTTTAGGGGAGTGAAATCCACACTCCCCGTTTACAATCCACACCCCAATGTTTCCTTTTTTGGTAAATCAAATTTTGTGTTTACTAACTTAGATTTTGTCTTTATATGAGATTTTTTTTACAAAAAAAAGAAAAGAAATAGGGAGTGTGGATTGCAATTTGGAGTGTAAAACTTCCCATTTTTTTATTAATGTTGAATTATTTGCTGAGTTCATTGTATATGTTACTGACTCCAACTGAAAGCATTTGATTGCAATGCTAGATGTTTCACTACAAAAGGAGTCTACCTGCTGAATTTTTTTGTTAATGTTGCAGGTGGGTACATTGTTATGATCGATCATTCAACCAGGGTAAGGACCAACTTACTGAGGATGAGAGATGCTCGTGTTGTTGGCGTGTACCATCCCTTGATTGATGGAAAGCTTGTGAGAATTCTTCATGGGTATGTCTTTAACTTGACGCATTATGATTTGTAATTAATGTACGCCATGTATCCATGCATATTAGACTTTTTTTTTGCATAATATTGAGGGCTAGGAATCCTGAATTGTCAGGTCCATTTTTTTTCTTAGAACATGGAGATCCTATCACCTATCAACTAATCCTGAATGTTGTAGATAAATCAAAGTATTCGTACCAAGTCCCAAAAAACAAAACAAAACGTGCATCATTATCATCGTGATTGATTATTTGATTTTGATTTGGAGCATTCCAACTTCCACATTGCTCTATTTGATTTGCTTTTCAATAAGATGGTGATGAGGTGGCTCAACATAAGTGGTTGATGTAGGCCGGAAACCATGTGTTTCCCGCACCCTAACGCAACTCATCATCCTCCTCCTCCTCTATAAAAGAAAGTCTGAGCATCTATCTCTCTCACCAGTAACACCTACCTAACCATGGCAGATACAGAGAGGCAAACTTTGTGGCAGATGCTTTTGCAAATGAAGGCCACCAACTCCCTAATGGTTGTGAGTGGCAAGATGGATACCCAGCAGCTGCTGCTAGAGCACTGCTATTTGATACTGTTAGCTCGGGTTGTCCGAGAGGCTTTTCTTTATAATGTTTTTAATTTCGTATCCAAAAAACAAAAAACACCTACCTAACCAGAAAAATCAGAAATCTAGATCTGAGCAAATAAATCCGCAATTTTCAATTCCCAAATTTAATATTCAGAATGTGGAAAACCAAGTAGTTTCAGATTGTATATAATTTTGAGTTGGTCATTCAGATACCACCTGCCGTGCCCATTCTCTCTTTCTCTCACTTCATAGAAAAGGAGAGAATAAAAGAAAGGAAAAGGAAAGGAAGGAATTGGTGGAAGTTCCGACATGGCAAATTTTGGGTTGCTCATCTTCTGGTTCAACAAGAATCTCGTCAAGCCTCTCCTCTAAATCCGACGCAGGTATTCCCTCCCATCTCTATTTTCAGATTCAATTATTTACTATCTCAGCTTCATTCGCATTCTCAATAGAATTTGATTTCAGTTTTTGACAGGGCTGCCGAGCCTAAGCTATTAGCCGTCTCTGCAGCTGTTGGCTTTACCATTGGATGTTTCCAATCTGTGGTAAGCTATTGGCATTCATTTCATTCTCCATTGTTGATTGGACTAGAGCAAAAGACCACTACTTGCAGGCTGTTTGTTACTAGTTGACATTATGCTGGATTTCAAATGCTCAACATTGCATAAGCTGATCTTTCATTAACAGGGACAACTGTGATTCTCTCTGGGTTGGTTATTGCATCTCCCATGCCCCAACTTTCATGGTTATTAATCTCATTGCTACACCAGTTGAACTCTGGTACTTTTATGCTTCACTACTAGCATCGTGGTAGCTTATAGTCTAACCTTCAATTGTTATGCTTTGTCCTCGTGTGTGCTTCTGCAACTTTGAGTTTCAGTGACCTTGATCAAAATGTTCAAATAATGACTCCGTATATCCTTTTCTCGCTCAATGTTCTGATATTCTCTGTAGATTACGGAAAACCATATCTCACAGATTTCTGTTTCTCTTGTACCGTGTCTTCCTACATTTCTTGTTACATCAGTGATTATATCCTGATTGTTGTTATTTTTCTCTTTCAAGTTTTATGGTACCTTTCCTTCGCTTTGGTGAATTCGTCACTGGTGGACCTCATTTCCCATTGACTTCTGATGCTTTGATTGAAGTTTTAACCCTCCATGCTTCACAAGAAGTCTTTATCAAGTATTATAAACATGGTAGGTGGCTAACTTAGCATCTTGTCATCATAACTCTCTCCCTCATACCGGAAACTACACACACACCTGCATGTTATCTTTCACTCTAACACTTGTGGAAGTGCACAATTTATCAGTTTACATTCTGAAATTTTGATCTATCGTGATGTTACGTTGGCATCTTAATCTTAATGAAAGACACCAGTGTCTAAAATCACTTATATCAATTGTTGCAGTTGTTGGGATGGCTTGTTGCGGTTCCTATTATTTTCGCTGCAGTGTATAGACTCTCTTTACCATCTTTTAAGGTGTTGGTTCACAAGTTCGGACTGGTTCCTTTTCGCCCAAAGAGACCACTTTCACAATTAGCAGTCAGGGAACATTGTAGTATACATTGTAAGGGACGCCTGATTAACATTGTAGTAATAATACTGTAATACATTTGCGTCTCATCCTGTAAACATGGAACTTTTTTTTTTACATGTTTCTGACACTAATACCATACATGGAACATCACCGACACCTTGCGCTCTTTCAACGTGTGAAAGTATCATGCTCTATGATCTTATTGTGTTCATATTGGCATAGAATCAAGTTGGCTGAGTCCATGAAAATTTATTTCATGAACCAAACTAATGTATGTCTCTACTGCTATGCATCATTGATGTATTCCGGACTCGAGAATTAACTTTGAACGAATGGATTATATGAACATTTTGCTACAGTACATCTTGGAGATTGGGGTTTATTGTTTTTGCATTTAAGAGTGTACGTTCAAACAGTCAAGGAAATATTGGTTATTTTACAGAGTCGCTTGCAATAGGGTGGTGCTAGTAACACGCTTCTTTTTATTATTAACACACTATCTATTTTCATATCCACATATTTTTATTTTATTTACAAATTTACCACTTAAATTTGATTGATGATTGGTTCTCGACATATAGAAAGTGTGTTAATAGTAAAAAGAGGTGTGTTAATAGCACCACCCTATATTTAAACACAAGGATACCCAGACAGCCAAGACTTACACCAAATTAGTTAATTGGTGAATTATTTGAGAGTACGTATCATTCACGAATTAAAAACATTGTTTTTCTGAAATTCGCTTTATTTTGAACTTAGCCGAATTATTGTTTTGTATTTTTGTTTTATTTATGCTTTACTGCATTTATATTGTAGTACGAAGTGACATTATGTCGCTAATAATGTCATTATATGCATCTTGTGTGTCTTATTTGTTCTAAGTAGGCGGCGCATCTTTTGTTTGGTCAAATGGTCGCAGCCTCCTAGTGGTAGAATGAGACTAAGTGTCGTCGGGTTTATTCTTCGACGACAACATAGTAGGAAAGCTACATTATTAGGATATGTAATCGTGTGCATGTCTACTAACATTTCTATTATGTCACCGCTATGACAAAGCAAATAGAGTCGTCATTAGAGTAGTACTTTTTGCTAGTTAGTGCTTGTTAGAATACATGTACGTTGTAGAGATTCTCGATATAATTTCAGGTCTGTAATCAAGGGTTTAGGCTTCATGTCCCCCCTTTGTATTCGACGGTTTCATTAATGAAGGCTTGAGGGCAGCCACACCAGCCTTTTATTACAAAAAAAAAAAAAAAAGAAGTTAGCCGAATTATTTGCGAATATGTATTATTCCTAATAGCGAAATTGATAATATATATTTTGTTTCAATTGAAAACGTCAAGATGAAATTTTGTATGTCTGAGTTGTGAACACTGTGATTAACCTTGATCTTTGATTCACATTTATGATTTAGAAGTCATACTATTAGAAATGATAAATATCACGGTATCAAATTTGATAAATCGGCAAATCGGTTTTCTATGAATTTTTATCAAAATTTACAAAATTATTCACTTACATATTTGTAACGTTTAATTCACAGTTTCCCCAAAAAAAAAAAAAACGTTTAATTCACAGCTAACTACGGATTTTCGTACAGTTGCGAACCACAAAATTCACAAGCAGTGCAAAAATATAACCACAAATCCACAACAGGCCCAATTCCAAAGAGCTGCGCTTTGGGCTCCAAACATTTCTCTCTTCTGCGCTTTGGGCTCCAAACATTTCTCTCTTCTTCTTCTTTCTTCTTCTTCACTCTCTCCCTCACCAAGAATCGCAGATTCTCCCGATCTCATTTCCCGCCAATTTCCACTATCTCTGTTCAGTACCGCACGTTCTCCGATATGGTGAAGATCGTGGATCTTGATGATGTAGAGCAACAGTTTCCTGACTATCCTGTACGCGACGATAAGGTTAGTTTGATTCTTGTTTCTTTGTGTAAAGAAATTTCTCGATTCTGTTATTTCCATCTCATTAGGGTTTCGTTCTGGATCTTAGGTTTCCGGAGCTCCGACTAGCATAGAGCGCGACACTCAGCCAGCGCGCCTTAGCGCCGCCGTTACCACCGCTCTTCCGATCCTCGATACTGATGTTCTTTTCGATCAGGTATGTTAAATTCTCTCGTGTTTTCTCAAATTCTTGTCTAAATTTTAATAGTTAGGGAAGAATTGACTTTCAACTTGATTATGAGGAGGTTTTGGGTGAGGAATTGATTGTTAATTTGATTCTTGTTTAAGTGTAGAAGTGAACGAGTGAGGAATTGATTTGGTGCTTGATTTTGAGGAGATTTTAAGATTGAACTGTAATTGTGGGTCAGGAATTGCTTAATTGTTACCAAGAGATTGCTCGTACTGCTAGCATGAAAATGTAACGTGATGTAGATTTCAAATCATCTGTCTTGTTTGTAAGATAGAAGTTTAAGTAGATTGATTTATTTTTCCTCTTTTTCCAGCACCAATCGTTGTGGGAAATGAGTGTCGGTATTCAGAATGGCATCTTGTACCATGGTGTGCTCAGGATTAATGAACAAAATCTGTCTGAAGGATTTGTTCTATGCCGCTTTGGTATTGAGATGATGATAGCGGGAGATAGAAATATAAACCGCGCTCTTCACGGTGATATGGTGGCAGTACAGCCATATAATCATGGAAAAGGTACTGATCACATACATTTGGATTTGAGAATATGGTTCAATACATTTGCATTTGATATTTATTTGATTTGTCTAATACTTTCAGATGATGAACAACATGGTTTTTTGGATGCTGATAAAGTTCATGCAACCATGTTTCAACCTCTTGTTCCTGCTGCTCCAAAGCGCATTTTTGGCTGTGTTGTTGGGATTCTTAAGCGTGCACGGCATATGTAAGTCAGCCAGCACTATTTCTCAAAAAGGAAGCACATTTTCTTATATTTTGGTGCTTTGAATCTTTGTTTCATGGGTGCATTAGTTTGATTGTCTAAAAAGAAACTTTGAATTCTTCATACCTTAGTTCTTGCACAAGAAATGAATATGTTATCGTATTTTCAACATCTCAACATATTATCTTCATATCTTTGATCTTTACTGCCCCTTGAATGGATGTTTCTTTGATGAGGATATTGAAAAACATTGCTGCAATTAATTCTTTTCAAACTCTAAATTTCATTTCTGTTAATAAATACATGTTTATTTTACTTGTATGCTCATTATACGTGTATTGTCTCATGCATATTCTTGTGTAGTTTATTATATAAATCACTCCATGCAGATATCGTGGATCTGTGATGCTGATGGCTGAGCCTGCTGGAAGTGGTGCTGCGGTTCTTGCTATGTTTATCCCAGCAGATGCTAGGATTCCCATGTTCCGAATTCAGGCCCAACAGATTGAATGTCGTGAGGAGAAAAGACTTGTTGTGGTGCTTGATTCTTGGGGTTGTTCATCTCAGTATCCTTCTGGGCACTGTGTACGGAACATAGGACAGATTGATAAGGTATGTTTGAAGGGGTATTATATCTTGATGTACTGTTAGTCTTATAAGGTATGTTTGAAGGGGTATTATATCTCTGTTTTTTTTTTTTTTTGGTCGATATTAGTCTTATATGTTTTAGTATGTTGAATTGGTATCTCTATTCTATTTTGATTTCAGAAGTTATCTGTTGGTTGTTACTGCAAGTTAACACTGAAGTTGATTAGGTGTTGTTTTGATGCTTGCGAAGTCATTAATATATTTTGGGAATGTTGTTGATTGAACTTTGATTAGTTGTGTGTTTTGGTCGGCTGACAGAGCCAAGAGAGGACATATTCCTCTTTATCTGATTTTTGTGTGTTCTTGGTCTTGTAAAGTTTTAAATTTTAATGCTGTGAGCCTTTTGATTTTATACCTTGGTTAATGGTGAGCCTTGCTATATATATATATGTATGTATTTATATGTAGAAAAATATATATTTAGTATCTCTAGCCAACAAGAGAGGGGGTGTTGGCAATATGCACATTACTTACGACGTGACGTAAAGGCATGATCATTGAGCTTAGGCAGTTCAGGCTTAAATAGCCAAGACATAGCTAAAAGGTTTGTAGTGGCATTCCTAGTACTATTTTAGTTAACGGGTTGCAGTGGTAGTCCCATATGATATTTAAAGTATTGAGCATGCAGTGGCATGTCAAGTGATTAATAAGCTTGCAGTGGGAGCTTGGTTCTTTTAGTGATTTGTATGATTATTATGATGATCATGCTTCAGGTGGATGTGTTGGTTACTATCTGAAATTTACATTGCAGTGGCATCTCGTTGATTTTGATTAATCATTGTGTTGATCGTGTTTCAAATGAGTGATTATGAGTTCTTGTTTGAGTCATATCATTGTGATCGTTTCTTTAGTTCGTTTATTTTAAGTCACTCACTGAGCATTAGTTTGCTCATCCCTCAATGTGTTTATGTTTGCAGTTCTGTTAGTTTCCTGTCTAGAAGAGTTTGGGTGGTGGGCTTTGAAGAGTAATATTTTTCGTACTTTGGTGGATTCTTGTAAAAGAAAAACACTTGTTGTAACTGGCACTTGATTTTCTTTTGGGTTTTGTCTGTCAAACTAGTTCTGCTGTGAACTTGTCTTTTACAGCAACTTTTCTTCCTACTTATTTTCGTATTTAAATTTTTAAATTTCAGCCGGTCGAAATGCTTTTGGTTTAATTTTGGGCCGGCGGTTTACAAATGGTATCAGAGCAGGGATTAGATTTTTAGGGTGTTTACCTGTGGTGGGTTTTCTTGCTGTACTTGCTATTGTTTTCACTTTTGGAATTCTATGTAGGCAAACATAGACAAAGGTTTACATCTAATCTACACTATTTAGAGCAGGGATTATATTTACAATTGATTATGATCAGGTTGGCGTATAGGTGAAGACTTGATCTAAGTTTTGCTGAAAAGTTTGTGTACATTGTGGATTTTGACATTTGTTTGGGAACTTATGATTTATGCAGTTGATTAAGTTTGATTACCGTGCTCAATTGTTTAATTGGATGTGTGTGTGTGTGTGTGGAAACATTGCTGGTCTGAGGCGATTTACTTAAAGAATGGGATCTTGCATCTTCATGAAATATGATGGCTTGGACTTGATGAGTTTCTCTGTTATGTGATTTGCCTCCATATTAGTTGGTCATTGAGCTGCGGTGGCTCAATTTAATTCCTTTTTATTTTTGTGGGTGACCTCTATACATATTTGGCTTTTTGGTTTGTCATTTTCATTGAACTTTGAGGCTGCTATTGTATTGTTTGAATAGTTCTTTACTTCTTTATGTTATTACTAGTGGTTCTTTCCTTGATATAATATTATTAGACAAATTGGGATTTCTTGCTGGTGATAAAGATATGGTTTAGTTTTCAAATTGTCTAAATGTCAGTGTACAGTAAGAAGATCATTTTATTCTGTTATGTTTGGATTATATAAATGGTTTGATTGTTCTGTCAATCATCTTGTGTAATGTGTTACTAGCTTACTGTGCACCTTTATATTTTTCTGTTTGTCCATAGTTGCCATGTTGGCGCTTAATTATTTGTATCTGTGTAATTTGCTATGCACATCCTCAATAGTCGGAAGTTTAATCAATATGCAGGCTGTTGGCTGATCAACTCAGATTTACTTTAAGGACTTGATAATTATAATTGATCCGGAATTCGGTAGAAATATATTTCCATGTGTGTACTGTTGATATCGGATTTTTTTGTTCTTTGATCAGATAGTTTAGTTATAGTGATTATCTGAAGTTAAAGGTTATGTGTGGAAAACCTTGTTTCCGTATTAATGGTGTTATGCAGTGAAGCTATTTTGAGTCCAATTTTCAGTAGGATACATGATACCGTTTGATTTGAAATTTTGTAGAGTTGTAAAACCATGTGTGGACAATCGATCTGGAAACTTTTATGTTCTTTGATCATGTAGTTTAATTATTATGATTTTCAGAATTCAAGTACTCTGTGCTGAAAGGGTTTAATAGTTTAACTATCGATCTGGAAACTTTTGTTCTTCCATGTGTGTACACCACTGATCTTTGAAATTTTTGTGTGCAGGATAAAACTATAGAACTGCCAAAGGACCTTGTGAGGAAGATCTTACTCCACCTGCCAACATTTGAGATAGCTGTACGTTGTAAGGCTGTTTCTCGTTCCTGGTCTGCAATGATATCTGATCCTTGGTTTGTTGGAGCTTTGCTGTGCCGAGGGAATAGAAGAATTTCATCCAAGGAGTTCCCTAGGATAGGAGATGAATTTCTATCCAACGTGGCTGTTTACTCCTCGACCCGGTTCCCTCATATGATGCTATCAACCCTTTTTTGGAAAGACTACAAAGGTTACATGTCTTTAAATGAGAGGTTATATAGAGATTTTATGATCGAACAGTTCACCAAAGTATGTGAGTTCCATCAAACGATGTGTGAGACTATAGAGCTATTTGGGAGGAATCTGACTGGTTGGGTAGCATATATAACTGAAAGTCATCGATTTGGGATGGATTCGGTAAGGTTTATTTTGTTTGTTTGTTTTGTTTCTGCACCACATGGCTATACTTTCATTTCATTTTTTCTAACGATTAAAGATGTTTGTTTGCTTTAACAGTCTTTAATGCAAATAGATGGCATTGATGTACTCCTGCAACAGAGTATCTGGTATATTTTTTGACTCTTTCACATGTTTAGCGTCTGATCAATCACTATTCATAGTAATCTCTTCTCCACCTCTTCTGTATATTTCAGCACTTATGGATTTGATAGTTTGGCGGATGAAACTGATGAAAAGGATCTGCTCCTGAGGATTAAATGTAGAAGAGATGAACTAGAATTGTTAAAGAATGCCAAAATGACATTATACCAACAATTTGTTGAACATGGTATGTTTCTATTCTATCTACTGATGTTCTTTATTCATAATCGTAAACGATGGCCTAGTAAGTCATGAATTTTATGCATGTTTTTGCCAAGTTGCTCATCTACAGGAATGCCTTGAATTCAACTGTTAGGTTCTTCAAGTAAAAAACCAGCATAGTTTAAAGTACTGTCTGTACTCTATATGACTTTTAACTATGGTGGTTTCCCTTGTGCTAATACACTCGTAAGTGATTCAGTGCACTATGTAGTAACCTAGGTACATGGAAGTCCTTTTGTCACTGAATCAATATCCACCAAGTTCATAGTTCTTATTTTTAC
The DNA here is from genome assembly GCF_000184155.1 of Fragaria vesca subsp. vesca. Classification (NCBI taxonomy): domain Eukaryota; kingdom Viridiplantae; phylum Streptophyta; class Magnoliopsida; order Rosales; family Rosaceae; genus Fragaria; species Fragaria vesca. Next base: position 5,270,815 of record NC_020492.1, read on the forward strand.
TATAACATTGCAAAACCTAGAAACACCAAAACACCAGCAGAATCATTAGGCTTCAAAACACTAACAGGAATAGGCGAATGATCCCAATTCAGGAACCGAGTTGGATCCATGCATGTTAGCTGACAAATCCTGGATGCCAATTTTGAAACAATGCAGCCCATAGATACATAACCTAGTTGGCGCCCTTATTTTGATACTGATAAACATACATTTTCATACAGAGGAAAGTTAATATTCTCCGCCCTATAAGTCATCAAGGGACTTGTATGGTCCAGTAGCAGTAACCAATTCTTCTTCTTGAGTCATCAGTTTGTGCTGTGGGATTTGATTGATGTTCTCAATGTCCTCTTCTGTTAGTTCCCATTAGTTTACCTGCACATTCTGCTTCAACCTCTCCTTGTTGTAGCTCTTCACTCCAAGAGTTGCCCCTACCTGATAAACCCATCTAATACAAACCTGCAACCAGATCAAGTACCACAACTAAGTCACAAACTCTATATGTTTTTCAAACATTAAAATTTTTACAACAAAACTTCCATGTAGTTCAATTAACCTGAGCAACAGACTTCCCATGAGCCTCGGCGATTTCATTAAGCACTTTGCTTTTGAGGACATGATTGGCACCCCAACTGGTTCCTATGGCACCCGATGTGGAGAAGGCAGTCACAAATATACTATTGGCCTTGCAGAAGTCCCTCAGCTTCTTCTGTTGCCAAAATGGGCTCATCTCAACCTATACTCTTGAAGTCACCTTTTGGATGTAGTTCCAAATTAGCAGGCACTTGAAAACAAGTCTAACCATTTGAATATGTATTGTTTTGGATAAGCAAATTTGTTCATGTTTCTTGGCAATTCGCTCTGTTTGGTCTGCTTTAAATTGCCAAAGTGAAAATGCAAGAGAACTTGGTTATTCATGGCTTCTATAATTTATTGTCTGACAGTATTAGCGCAAGCATTTGTATTTGTACTAGAAGCTAAAGGCCTAGAGTTCAATTGAGCTTTCTACCTGTTTTGCCATAAACTGGGTGCATTTTTGCTTGCCAATTTACCTGTTACACTTCTGTATATTCTCTTCACAGCTGTACTAGATATGGCTGAAAGGTCATGAGCTGTGTGCTTTTTTAGTGTCTGCTAATTTATTTATTTACTGAATTATGCTCTCAAGACTGTATACATAGCAGATCAACAATCTATTTAAGGTAACTTGCTAAGGCGTTGTCCTAATCTACAGATCTGCAGAGACTTGAATTAGAGTATGAAGATTTGAGAGCAAACAAAGATGAAGCATAGAAAGTGCCTCCCTTCATGCTCACAAGTACATTGGTCTTGTAAACTGTTGAACTTGCTTTCACTGTGTATAATGTAGTTTCTTGAATTGGTATGTGGATGTGGTATTGCAAACTGAGGTTTGGGAAATAACTACACAAATTGCAAACTAAGGTAGTTTCCAGTTAGCTGTGTTACTTTCTGGTGTTCCTTTATTCCTGTAACTTGTAACTGGTGACATAGCAGCAAATTTAAAACAGATTTCCTTTATTCTCTAGATTGTTGAGATGGGCTCATGTGTTGGAGATGAGTTTGTAGAGTGTTTTTACTTATTGACAGGTTTTAACTGATTGTTTTAGTGCTTGGTAAATATTGAAATTTTACAGCTCCATTGGGTTTAGTCAAATAAGCAAAAGTATATATGCCAGGTCACATTTGCAACAGATGGGGAAGGTCGACGTGAGCATAGTGTCGGTGCTTATGTTACTATCGGAAGTGGTAATGAAATGAATGATAGAGACGAGCATTTATAATGTATAGTTGGTCCAGTGGTTGTCTATTCCATAGTCCCATAGTCCATAGTCCATACGGATAATATTTCAAATGGCATCCCTAGCCTCGGCCGGTTGGCCCAGTTATTTCATCAATTAACAATACATTAGTAGGGGACATCTTTGAGAGCCATGGTATTTTTCTATTTTCTTTTCTCCGGCTAATCCCATAAGTATGGCACGCCATATGTCATCTGTTCATGATACAAGATCTAAGAGAATATCCAGTAACAGTAAAATGTTAAACATACACTAGGAGTTGTCTTATTACACTTTCACTTTTAAAGTTTGAGAAATTTTAAATACACATCCTTAATATCTTAATACATGTCCTTTACTTAATACACCACCTATCAAGTTTTTCATTTCAGTATTATACTTAATACACATCCCAAACTGCCTAAAATGTCCTTAATTTATGAAATATTCCGTTATTTAATATAATTAATATATATTTACTATTTGGAACCTCTTTTTACATATTATTTCGTTTAATTTTTGCTAGAAATTTTTGGTTATCATCGTTCAATTTATAATCAAATGATTATTGTTATATTCCCACTCCAAATCACCAATACAAGTTTTCAAAATTCACAAGCTAGGTAGTACGACTGTAGAAGTACAGTAGCTATTAAACATAGATAGCTAGTTATTCGATAAAACATGTCATGATAAAGATGCAGTACTTGACAATATAATCTCCAAGATCAAACTAAAGCTGATAAAGATGCAGTACTTGACAATATGATCTGTAAGATCAAACTAAAGCTGATACGGATACAAAAAAAAAGAAAAAAAAAAAAGAACAACCCAAATGAATTGTGGAGAAGAATTGGGGTTAGGGGAGAATACGTGTTTTCGACGATTTTAGGGTAGAAGACGTTGGAAAGAATACTTCTAGCGTGAATTTTTTTTTTAATAATAAATTTATGTTTTGATCATTTAATTTACCTATTACATTTCAATAAAAACATAAAATAATAGAGATGTGTATTAAGAGATTAGGGGTATGTATTTAAAATTTCTCTTAAAGTTTTGTTTAAAAGAATTATTTAGCGATAGTTTATCAACATCTTATTAAAGTTGTCAAAGGTCATTCGACTTATCTAGTAAGACTTCAATTATCGGTAACTCAATAACTTTGAAGCTTACTCCTCGATCATTCTTGATTACATCAGCTTTTATTTTTGAGTTGTAATTTCAAATTTCAAAATGTTACATCGTCCACACTCCACACCATCAACTTATAAAATTCGGGATGGTATACTTGATTTTTCTTTTTTTTAACCGGGCATGATTTTTAATGACCACATTTAGCCCTTTGAGTGTCATATCTATGAGAAATCAAAATTCTTTCTTTATTTTCTTTTCCCTTACATTGTTCCTACAAGAGAAATTTTAAAAACACACCATTAATATTTTAATACACATCTCTTATTTAATATACCACCTATCAAGTTTTTCATTTCAGTATTATACTTAATACACATCCCAAACTGCCTAAAATGCCCTTAATTTATGAAATATTCTGTTTTTTAATATAGGGAAAATGCCCTAATGCACAAAAACAGGGATTTTAATGCCCACTTCAATGTAAATTTTTTCTGTTAGCCCATTTCAATGATTCTTATGCAAAAGACATTATTACCCTCTATAGAATTAAACTCACACAAATCTTATCTCTTTCTTTTTCTCTTCTCTCTCTCTCTTCTTCTCCTCCCGATCTGCTCTCTCTCTCTCTCTCACATATATCCTTCGTCGGCGACCTCATCCTCGCCTCCACCATCTCCGGCGACCTCTTCCGTGGAGGGACGATCTTAACGGTGAGAGCACATGATTGGCCCAGTAGATATGGGAGACGAGGAGATGGGCGAGCTCGACGGACGGCAAGGACACGGCGGCGGAGTTGAGGCTGGAGCTGAGCTGGAGAGCCCAGAAGAGCGGGTCGCTGTTCTTGTCCTGAGCTGATTGGTGAGATGGAGGACCGAGTCCCATAGGTGACTCGGCGGCTGCTGTGAGGGCACCACCGCCATTCGGAATCACAGTAGAGAGAATTAGGGTTTTAATTCATTACAGAGGGAGAAGGAGGAGAGAATCTGGAGCTGCTTTTGGCTTCTCACTTTGACTGACAAGGCTGTCCCCTGCTTTGGTGCTACCGGCGCCGGTTTAAGGTTTTTTTTTTTTTTTTTTTTTAGGTTCTATTGGTGTGTTTGGGCTTGCTGGAGGAATAGATTCATGGAGAGTTAGATCCTTGTGGGGAAGCATGGCAAATAAGTGCGTACTTTGTAGTTTTCATAGAGGTAGTAATCGATTACTGGGGGTCAGTAACTGAAAACAAAATGATTATTGGGTGATTACTGGGTTCAGTAACTGAAAACAAAGTGATTACTGGGGGTCAGTAACTGGTTGCTAGGTGTCAATAACTTGTCAGTAACCGATTACTGGGGGTCAGTAACTGGTTACTGGGTGTCAGTAACTGGTTACTAGGTGTCAATAACTGGTCAGTAACCGATTACTGGGGGTCAGTAACTGGTTACTAGGTGTCAATAACTGGTCAGTAACCGATTACTGGGGGTCAGTAACTGGTTACTGGGTGTCAGTAACTGGTTACTAGGTGTCAATAACTGGTCAGTAACCGATTACTGGGAGTCAGTAACTGATTACTGGGTGTCAGTAACTGATTACTGGGGGTTAATAACCGGTTACTAGGTGTCAGTAACTGATTACTGGGGGTTAATAACTGGTTATTAGGGGTCGTTAACTGGTCAGTAACTGGTTATTGGGGGTCAGTAACTAGTTACAGGGGAAATTCCGGTGATCGGAGTCCGACGGTCGGGAAAATTCCGGTGACCGGAGTCCGGCGGTCGGGAAAATTCCGGTGACCGGAGTCCGACGGCCGGCGACCGGAGTCCGGCGGCCGGTGACCGGAGTCCGGCGGCCGGTGACCGGAGTCGGAGTCCGGTGAGATTCCGACCAAGTTTCTCTTTTTCATTTTCTCTCTCTATGTATGTTTAAAGGATGAGGGCAAAATAGTCTTAAAATAATATGGTTTATTAAGACTTTAGTAAAGATTTGTGCATTTGGGCATAAAAAAGGTTACCTTATATTGAAATGGGCTAATGAAAAAGATTGTCATTGGAATGGGGAATGAGGGGTTCAAATTAGTACTAAATGAGCATTTTCCCTTTAATATAATTAATATATATTTACTATTTGGTCTCTTTTTACATATTATTTCATCTAATTTTTGATAGAAATTTTTGGGAGTGCGGCTATTAGGATCTCCAAATTTGCTCACTAGACCTCACTCTATTTTGAATTATTAAATTACATATACATCCTCATACACAATGACTATTAAGGACAATAATTATACAAAAGGAAATATTGTATTTATTCCCTCTAGACTTTCCAATTCAATAATAATTGATTCCGTTCTTTATTATTTTCCTTATATATATTTTTTTCCAATTTCTTTTTATTAAAGCAATAGTTTCTAAGAGCTAAAAAAATAATCAATATCGATCATGTGACATACAATTTTGTATTATCATACATGTTGAGCGCATATATTTGCAAGATGCATAAATATTTTGTAAAAAGAAAAATTAATATCTATCGATTATAGAAATATATATTTATTGAAATAATTTATTATGATGTATAAAATAGAGATCAAATTATTCAAAAGAAAAAAAATAAAAGAAAAAATAACACGTACAAAAAACAAAAACAATTATAAAGATATATACAGTAGTTCATGATAGAACATTTTCTTGCATGAAAAAAATAATCAAAAAATGAAGGTAGGGATAATAAATCGATGTTGACAAAGAAAAAGGAAAAAAAAAAGAAAGAAGTCTATTGATTGAATAAGAGGTAATTAATTAATTGAAATATATGTCAATAAATAACTAAGGTTATGTTAGGAATTTGAAATGAAGTCTAGTGAGCAAATACTTATATTGAAAAGTAAAAGGGAGGTGTAAAGAGAATGAGAGGTATAATGAGCAAATTTGGAGGTCCCAATAGCCGCACTCAATTTTTGGTTATCATCGTTCAATTTATAATCAAATGATTATTTTAACTCTAAATCACCAATACAAATTTTCAAAATTCACAAGCTAGTACAACTGTAGAAGTACAATAGCTATTAAACATAGATAACTAGTTATTCGATAAAATATGTCATGATAAAGATGTAGTACTTGACAATATGATTTACAAGATCAAACTAAAGCTGATAAATATGCAGTACTTAACATTATAATCTGTAAGATCAAACTAAAGTTGATAAGGATACAAAAAAAAAAAAGACATCCCAAATGAATTGTGGAGAAGAATTGGGGTTAGAGAAGAAGACGTGCTTTTGACGATTTTAGGGTAGAAGACGTCGAAAAAAATACTTCTAGTGCGATTTTTTTTTTTAATAATAGATGTATGTTTTGGTCATTTAACTTACCTATAAAATCTCAATAGAAACATAAAATAATAAGAGTGTGTATTAAAAAGATTAGGGGTGTGTATTTCAAATTTTTTTTCTTACAAATATGAAAAACAAAAAACAAAAAAAATCTTGTAGATCACCGTCATTTTGACTCATTTCTATAGGAGATAACACACTGTTTTGTTTTGACTTGGTTGACTCGGGGTTAATTGGGTTACAACCTAACCTGAGCTGGTACTTCCGATCCCATAAAAAGGTTATAGAATTAGAACTAGATCTCTCTGTCAGATATTTACTTGACAAGTTGCCAGAGCCAATAATAGAAATGAAATAGTAGTCGGTGCTATAACACCTTAAAAAGACAGACCCACAGACCCAGTTCCGAGTTCTATTACTGACTTGAAGGCATACAGAATGCAGTGATCAACAAGACCCTACAGTACGTTTTCTCAGTCTCAGATATCCCCCTTGTCTTTATTTTCATTACATTCTTGTTCTCTTGCATAAAGATCTTTGGTTTTTGATGTATTGCACCCACATAGGTTCCAAGTTTCAAGCTTTGTTTCAGTTTGCATATAACCCACTATGTATTTCTCTCAGTTTGCCAAGCATTGGATAGTTCTAATATTGACCCACCAATTTAGTTTTCAAGATGCTTTGATGGGTTTCTAGTTATGACAAATGGGTTGTTAGTAGTTAATGGAAAGAAGGTCTTTTTGGTGAAATCCAAAAGCAAGAATTTAAGATCAAGAAATTTCGAGTTCCTTTGTTAATTGATAGATCTGTTTTATTTGGAATGAAGTTGAGCTGTTCTTTTTATGCTGTCATATGATCTACTTTTTAATATTAGTTATAACATGCTATCATTTGCAATCAGTTGCACATCAAAATTAGCGTGGATCCCTATTTGTATGTGAAAGATCACAGCCTAGTTTGGTTCCTCCATTCAAAAACAGTTCTTTTTCGGTACATGGACAGCTGAGTTCCTTTTTTTATTGCCTTCCTCAGGTGTATGTATAATTTGGGGTATTGATCTTTGCTTCTCAAGATGGCTATGGGGAAGTATTCCCGAGTTGACGGAAAGAAGTCACTGAATTGTTGCTCAACAACCAGCCTAGTTGTATTTGTTGCATTTTGTTTAGTTGGGGTATGGATGTTAATGTCATCAGCTGTTCCGATTCAGACTCAAAGTTTATCAACTGAGGAGAATCTGGCTGATAAAAGTTCTAAGCAATATGAAGACAGTTCTGGTGGATTATCGGAAAGTGTAACAATAGAGGATGACAATGGCAGTGACTCACAAAGTGAAACCAATATTGAAAATACTCAAAATGTTTCACAGGATGAGTCCGTGAGTACTAGTGAAGAAAAACAGGAGGAAGTGGTTTCAAAAGAGGTTTCTGAGGAGAAGGTTGAGTCTGAAAGTGAGAATGATGATGAGGGAAATCAGCAAGAGAAGTTTGTGAAGGAGAGCTCTGATGAGAAAAATGAGACTGAAGAGGAACCAAAGACTGAGAAAGAAAATGATGGGGACGCGAAAATAAATGATCAGGAAGCTAGTTCTGGAGATGAGCAGTCAAACTCAGAAGCTGAATCAACAGAGCAAGCAGGTGATAAAACGAGTGAAAATGAACAGACAGAATCAGAGGGTGAAAAAAAATCAGAGGGAGATGAATCTACTGATGAAAAGAAGCAGGAAGATGAAGTTCCTAGTCAGACTGATGAGGAGAAGGTTGAGAACAATGAAGACAAAAATTCAGAAAAAAGTGATACCAGTAATAACATGGAAAGCGGGAAGGAAACACAGAAGTCTTCAATATCTAAAACTCAGAGTGAGTATAGCTGGAAACTCTGTAATGTCACTGCAGGGCCTGACTACATCCCTTGTCTTGACAATTGGAAAACTATTAGAAATCTTCCAAGTACAATGCACTATGAACATCGAGAGAGGCACTGCCCTGAGGAAGCTTCCACCTGTCTGGTTTCTCTACCTGAAGGATATAGACGGCCAATTAAGTGGCCAACAAGCAGGGAAAAGGTATATCATCTGTGAAACAGTTATATTTACCTATTTTTCACACTTGAAATTAAAATGTGTTCTTGGTGCATGATGCAGATATGGTACCACAATGTTCCTCACACCAAGCTTGCAGTAGTTAAGGGGCACCAAAATTGGGTTAAAGTTACTGGTGAATATCTTACTTTCCCTGGCGGTGGAACTCAGTTTAAGAATGGTGCTCTTCACTACATTGATTTTATTCAAAAAGTGAGTCCTATCAACTATATTTGTCCCCATTATATCTGTGCTTTGATTTGCAGGAGTTATTTGCTTTGTCAGTCATGAGAAATCAAGTGTAGTACTTACATCAGTTAGGATTGGACAAGATCTGTCTGACCAAATGAAAAGCCTGTACCTGTGAACGCTCATACTTTGTTCCTATCTATGCTTTTGCGGAATGCCTGAATGTGTAGTGCTAAAGTCCTTGCTTTGAATTGTGTCTGTGTGGGTGTACTGTAGTCCTTTGGGTTTTTTTCTCTACACTCCATATAAAACATATGTATCTGTTGTAACACAGATATACATCTTCTTTTTAACACATGTCATTATTAGAGCACTCCAAAAAAAAAAAAGCATTATTTTCTTATGTAATTTCTTTTTAAAAGAACTTCAGTACTCTGCAATATTGGAACATTCTTGTAGGTCCTTTTCTGGGCTCCTAGAGAAAACTAATTATTGATATTCTTCGGTTTTTTATTCCATTACCTAAAGATCTGGATATGAAATGTAGAGAGCCATCTGATTTGATCTCTTAAATAGAACAAAAAATGCCTCAAGTAAATCCTTGTTTAATTTCATGCTTTATTTTCTTTTGATGGTAATTTTCATTTCATTTCATTTTTCAAACAAGATATTCAGCTTGAATGCTTGATCATCTAACTGTCTGAAGTTTCGATCTAGAAATCATAATTTGTCGGTGAAAGTTATGCTCTCAGTTTCCTAGTTTGTTGCTTAATGTGAAACTTTGTATTGGTCATGCAGTCTCTGCCTGATATTGCGTGGGGTAAAAGAAGCCGTGTGATATTGGATGTTGGGTGTGGGGTAGCCAGCTTTGGAGGATTTCTGTTTGACAGAGATGTTCTTGCCATGTCATTTGCTCCCAAGGATGAACATGAAGCCCAGGTTCAATTTGCGTTAGAGCGGGGTATCCCAGCCGTATCAGCTGTTATGGGTACCACAAGGCTACCGTACCCAAGTTCTGTGTTTGATGTTATCCACTGTGCACGCTGTAGAGTCCCTTGGCATGTTGAAGGTAATAAATGCATGTATATATGTACCTATATATATATATATTTCTTCAACTTGGTTGAGTCTTAGAGATATAATTATGTTACATTTCAGGTGGTAAACTGCTCTTGGAGCTTAATCGTGTTTTGCGACCTGGTGGTTACTTTGTTTGGTCTGCTACCCCGGTTTACCAAAAGCTTCCTGAAGATGTCGGCATCTGGAAAGGTCAACTACTTTTTATCATCTGAGGATATTTGAATGTTACTTTGCTTCTATCTAACATACTCCCTCTTTCTTCCAGCAATGTCTAAACTAACTAAGTCAATGTGCTGGGATCTGGTGCTGGTTAGAAACGACAAGCTCAATCAAGTTGCTGCTGCTATATATAGGAAACCATCTACCAATGAGTGCTACAATGAAAGAGCAGAAAATGAGCCTGCTCTTTGCAGTGAATCTGATGATCCAAATGCTGCCTGGTAATTTACCTTTCAATAGAAAGCATCTTCCATTCTCACACTTATGAGTTTTACATAAAATCTGTAAATAGCTACTTGAATAGAAAAATATGGAAATTGATTTCATTAGGAATTTCAAGTTTTTCTTTGGTCAAATTTGTCCTACCATTTTCAGAAAAGAAAAGAAAAACAAAAAAGATTGTCAAAAGTAATGACTTCAAATTTGCTTCACATTGTTGAAGTATCTTTCTGCAATGAAGATGACTTCCCAACACTTTAAAGGTTTCTTTTATTTCTGCATAATCAGGAAGGTACCTTTGGAGGCATGCATACACAAAGTGCCTGAGGATGCATCAGATCGTGGGTCTCAATGGCCGCCGCAGTGGCCATCAAGGTTGGAGAAACCACCATACTGGTTGAAGTCTCAGCTTGATGTTAATGGAAAATCTGCCCCAGAAGATTTTATTTCTGACTATAAGCATTGGAAGAATGTTGTGTCCAAGACATATTTGACAGGGATGGGAATCGATTGGTCATCTGTAAGGAATGTCCTGGACATGAGAGCTGTATATGGAGGGTAAGCAATTATTATTCTGTTGCTACTTACTTTTCTCCCCATGGATGCTTCACTACTAATAGTGGGACAACGTAGATTAGGGTTATTGCTCAAGCTGATGTGCTAGATGTTAGACAAAACTCAATATTACTGTGTCTTTTTTATTTTTTCACTTTCCTTTTCCTTCGTTCTGTGGCTTCGTTCTGTGGCTTTGCATACAATTGATTGGATTCATTTCTCTCTTTCCAAATATGAATAGCTAGTGCTGATTAAATTAGAGTTGAAATCAAGTACTGCGAACATGTTTATATTTCTGACATTTTAGTTGCTGAAGGGGAAATATTGATGAATATCCTGCTGATGCAAGTTTCACATCAGACAATTGCATGTCATATCTTCCTTTCTGCTGTTTCCTTCTGTTCTTATTTGTATACTACTGAGGCTTTTGTTTTCTGAGGTAGTGAAAATGGCAAAACCTTTCACTTAATCTTTGTCTTTTATGTTTATCATTTTTTAGGTTTGCTGCAGCACTGAAAGACTTAAATGTATGGGTAATGAATGTTGTCCCTCATATTGACTCTCGTGACACACTTGCAATAATCTTTGAGCGTGGATTAATCGGAATGTACCATGATTGGTGCGAATCATTCAGTACATATCCTAGGACTTATGATGTTGTCCATGCAGATCATCTCTTCTCTGTCCTTAAGAAAAGGTATGTTCTAATTCTAAGACATTTCCCTTCAGTTTGCTATGAAGGTGTATTGTAATCCCAACTCTTCATCCAAGTCATCTCTTATTGAATGTGCTTATCCTACTCTGATCACAGATGCAACTTAGTCGTGGTGATTGCGGAAGTTGACAGGATACTAAGGCCAGAAGGCAAGCTAATCGTATGGGATGATGCTGAAACCTTGAATGAGATTGAGAGCATGGCTAAGTCTCTGCACTGGGATATCCGATTTACTTACTCAAAAGACAACATGGGTTTGCTCTGCATTCAGAAAACGTTTTGGCGTCCTACTGAGCAAGAGACAATTCTATCAGCCATTGCTTAGAGGCTTCAATCTGTGCGTTTGACTGCCGAAGGTTGGTCAATGCCAGCATCAGCCAATTGAGTATTCTTCTGTTTGCTGAAGCATTATTTTTCTAATATCAAATATCAAGTTAAATTCATTTGGAAATGTATAATATAGATAGCTACTCTTTAGAAGTCCCTGCATCCCTTGTTGAAGCAGAGGGATTGGGCTTACAACTTTTGTATTTCAACATAATTCTTGAATGAATCTCAAACGTATTACTGTAAACTACAGTCGCAACTGGTATGCTACTGCTCACACTATCATCTTAGTTAAAAGTTCTGCAGCCATCTTGTGCTTGCTATTATGTGGTGGTGATTCAAGTCTCATAATGTGCTTACCACATTTTCTTTTGCTATCACCTATTGTACACATAGGGGAAATGTATACATACCTTTCCTCTACCTATAAGAGCTGAATTAGGTCAAATTATAATTAACCTACTCCTACTTCTCTGATGTTATAGATGATATTTTAGGTACAAATCAGAGTAGATGAAGTTTGTTGAAGACGTCACATATTGTTGAACACTTCTAAGCTTTTGCCAGACAAGATAGGTGATCATGTAAGACATTGTGCAGTACTTTTGAGTGAGAATGGAGCCTACCACTTAGAGATAGTGTGCAGTTTCCATCCCTTCCAACTCTTATTGTCCCAAATAAAACTGCATAAGATTACAAGATTATATTCCACCCGACATTCTTCCAACTTTCACGATTATATAATTCTCAAGCACACATGTACATCAAATTCTTTTATGAAGGGATCTGCTTCTCTGCCATGGCAGCTTGACCCAATTAAGGATTAGTCCCAATCATTATTTTTCCATGTAATTGGTAGATTGATAGTTACCGACCTTTTATATAGTATCTTCTCTTATATTCTAGACAGTGCAGTGACTGCAGTCTGGTGTTTTGAGTTTTTCATTTTCAAAATCACATACCAGACAGATAGAGTAACAGATTTTAATTTTCCTTTTTTCTTTTTTTCTTTTTCTTTTTGTAAATAAGAATAACCTTTAAAGGGTCCTCCTATGAAATGAACAATTTGATAAATATTCTACATGTAGAAGAAGAATGTGGCTAACAGTCATTTGATTTGAGACTTGTAACAAAGCTTACAAAGGTCTGGTTCTAGAACTAACATACTAGTGATTTTTGACCCGAATATGATAAATTAAATTTATACATGTTCCTTTTTATTTTTGGGACAAAATTCTAATATGTTCTGACCTGAAACAATTTCACATTTCAAGTGATGAGGACCATAGACAAGGATAATTGGGAAATTGTGGTGTTCTAAGCACAACCCTCTTCATAAAATATACCAAGTATCTCAGTGACACTACTGATGGGCATTACCTTTTTGTTGTGAAAATAATTAGAATGTTGGGAAAATAGCCTACAAAAGTGCCAAGATGCTTCTTTTGAACTTCTTAAAAAAATTTACTCTATCAACTTTTGCTTAGCTTAGCTTGTTTCTTTGGTTGTGAGTAATCTAAGAAATGAAAAGAAACCTCTCCTCATGTTTGCATGATTGAAATTGAAAAACAATTCTGCAATAGTTTTTGGGTTGGTGTTTTCAACCATAGGCTTAAAGGGCTTCAATGATTTCTTCTTTCTATTTAACAAGTTTGATGACAGCTTTACTGTCATTCCATGCTCGGCAACAAAGAAAATAATGCAATACCCATCTCACATGTCACTTAAATTCAGCAAATTAAGTAAGTTGGTGAAATCTTCTTGTGGTTAGGTGACTTAGGTCACTTGGAGTACAAGTGGCACTACTAATTTATCACTTTTAACAACTGACAAGAAGGATTTGTTACCAGACATAGAAACAATTTAATTCTTATACCCAACTCAAAAAAGGGGTTCCAATTAAGAACAATAAAATCCACTAAATTCTTTTCTCTTTCACTTACACAGATTCTATACAATGAGAGCAACAGCCTGAGCTGCTTAGCCTTAACAGTTTAAGAATTATCAAATACCTCACTGTCTGCCATTGCCACATCTTTTCTCAAACAATCAAGTTGGCAGTCTCCTTACATTACTCAACTTGTCTGCTGCCTTCTCAGTAAGTTGAGAGTACAAAACTATTGAGTATATATCACTTCTTTTCAATTCCAAAGTGTATTACTATTCAACAATGTTAGGTTCTTGGAGGCACAAGTGCTTTCTCTTCACTCTTGTTGCTCTCATTCTTCTTTCATCATCATCAACATCAGAAGCGTCAAGAGCATTGCCAAAGGACTTATGGGAACAGATGCTGCCCAAGAAGCTGCCTATAGCTACTCCTTCTTCAGCTCCCTCCAAAGGCACGAATTCTGCAACAAAGTCTTCCTCAAAGCCCTTCGAAGCTCGCAGGAACCTCCCTTCATCAGAGGGAAAGGTCTAGAAACAGTTTTAGTTTCCATTCTATCTCTAACTGCAAAAACATGCAATCCGTGGTGATGTGCTGATCAAACGGAAGCATGCAGAGACTTGAAATCAGCTTATGCACAGAACATACCCTTGTAGATTTCTTTTGGCTTAGTCTGCTGGTACAGATAGGAAAATAGATTCATTATTGGACAGGCTGAATTAGCTAGCAGTCATAATTTTGGGACAGTAGCGATATATGGAGCTTCTTTTACATTAAGATAGGCATTGCTCATGGCCATATATCACTGGCACTATTTTCTCTGTACTTCTTCCATGTAGAAACATCTTTATGTAATCTGTATTTCGTTTCCTCCAAAAAAAAATCTGGTGATACCTTGATCAAGACACATATTTTTGAACTACAACTTAATGTGTTGAAGGCCTGTATGGGATGTCACTTCTATTTCTTGGCAGGAGGGTCTATATGGATTTTTGTGCCGAGGAAAGCTAAAGTTTCTGACCACATACATTATTCTGTTCCTGTCTCAAGCCAGTTTTGAATAGCTAACATTTCCGGTTTGGCCTACATAAGACTCCAATGTTTTATGTGGGGAAAAACTGAACACTACAAAGGCACAAACTGAAATTAAGTCCATATTCAGTCCAGTAATGCTTTTTTCTCAGCAAAAGGGATGAAGGAGTATTAAACCAAAATGATCTTTTTGTTGTAAATATTAGAATATATGTGGATGTCCTTGTAAATACTCATTAGTTATATCCTTAAGATGTAAATCATACTCCTATATAAAGGAGCCTAATGAGAATGAAAATGACACTTCTTCCTCCTCCTACATTTTGTTCTTCTCTTTTCTCTCTCTCATTCTTAGTTTATAACACATTATCAGCACGATTTCGCTCATTCGTTCTATGAACTCCATGATGATCTATGAGATATTGATGCCACTTTTGTTGCTTATTATTCATACTCACGATCTATGAGTTCGCTTCTATTTTGATTATATCTTGTCTACATATATACTTTGTTTATATTGCTCAATTCTATGTTTACAATTGCTTATATTAGTGAGCCTGAAGTTTCGCTAATAATCATTTTTGAGATTGTGAACCTGAAGTTCAAAATTACATTAGACTTGGAGATTTAGTTGTGTAAGCATAAACCTGAAGTTTTATGCATGTACATGTGATCCATTATTCACAAGATTCGAAACTGAAGTTTTGATATTGATATTTTTTTCTTATGAACATGAAATTCTAAACAACATAATTGGATCCATGATGCATGATCAATGTGGTCTCTGATGCAATATTATTGCTTAAGACCATGAACCATGATCTATGAGTTTATGAGTTTATAGGTGATCTATATATTATTGATTTAGATCAAGAATCTATGGTTCTTATTCCCATTTGTTTGGATGAGTTTTGCAATATCATGGTGCAATTCTATGTATTTTTATGGATAATTTTATGGAACTTATGAACACATGTTCAATATGAGACACTAAGAACCATTGTTCTACCAAGAGCCATGAATGGACACATTTGCGGCTTTTAATATGGATCCTGATATGGTTATCGACGTAGCTATAGTAACCATTTTTGATGCATGTCTTAACATTTAGTGGCTCTCTACGAAGCCCTCTGACAAAGGCAATAAAGCTAAATTCAATCATACATACTAATTAGTCTCGATCAACAAATGATGATATTTGATTATAGCTATTATTGCTGTAGTAATGAAAATTAGGTGCAAGTTGCAACCATGTTAATGAGACTATTACCATTCTTTTACTTGCATTATGTGGGAGTTACTGAATTGATGTGTGAGTTATTGATTTAACATGGGAGTTACTGAGATAATTAACTCAGTTTACTACCATCATGTGATTAGTTATTTTTTTAATGACTTCATATTACCATTTTTATTATTTGGGGTTGTTATCAATAGTTTTTTTATTACCATGATTTCTATCACCATTATCTCACTATTGTGTAAATTACTCTTATTAATGACGGTTCTTAATTTCACTTTTATTATGTGATAATAAAACAAAATTTTATCTTCCGTCATGGCCAGACATTTTCTTCTCTTTCCAACATGTAACATGCTTTGCATCTAGTAATTTCCTCATTATTGGCTTTGGTCTAGTAACTGACGATCAGGTAAAGTACGTGTTCATATAAAGGTTTGTTTTCCACTAAGTTTCTAGCGGAGCTTATCATATCCTTACGAGTCTATTAGTTATCTTCTTCATCTCACTCTATTTTGATCGGAAAAGTAACGGTACAACATAGTTGTTTTTCCTGGACTAGTGTTAATCTATGAATTTCTGGACTGGTATTCATTGATGATAGTTATCGTATTATTACGTTTAATTTCATTTGTTGCGGTAATATATTCTATTGTTGCTTATATTTTATTTCATTTTATTATGAAGGTATGAACATGGATCATGAACACGCTCAATTTAAAATTGGAGAAGATATTTGTCTTGCTGACAATGCCACCACACATATAATCCTTCGTGATCGGAAATTTTCTCCATCTAAGTACCTTCTTAAGCTAATGTGACCACCATATATGGTATTTCCAATTTGATTGAAGGCTCCGGAAGAGCCCACATTAGTCTTCCAAATGGAACTCAGTTGCCCGTTAAAGAGTCTTTGTACTCTCCTAGACCAAGAAGGAATTTCCTAAGTTTCAAGGATATTTGTTTGAATGAATTTCATGTTCGGACCACAAACGACAAGAATGTGGCATATGTTTTCATTACTTCCTATATTATCAGCCACAGCCGCGTATTGAAAAGGTTTGTTGGCTTATTATTTGGTTTATATTACACAACCATTAAGTCTATTGAGACATGTCATGTCATGAACTAGAAGTTCAAGGACAACGATACATTTATGCTTTAGCATGACCGTTTAAGTCACTCTAGATCTATAATGATATGTAGAATATTTTTATACAAATTCCAATGGTCATCCATTGTTGACAAAACATATAATTTTGTCAAGCGACATCCTTTGTCAAGCTTGTTCTCAATGAAAATGGGTAATTGGACCCTCTTATGCAATCAACAAGGACCAGAAGCTCCTCAGAGTTATATAATATGGTTTTCTTATCATCTTTAATTATATGAAGACCTGAAGCTCCTATTTATTTTGATACAATGTTGTTGTGAAATTAGAGGAGAGAAACAAGATTATCATATTCGTGAAGGTAACTAGACTAGAAGTTCTTGTACTTATGGAACCAGAAGTTTCCATTGTCACATTTTATTTATTCTTGTTCCTTACCATTTTAGAGTTTGTTAATTATTTTCCTCTTCTAAACTTTATTGTTACTCATAAGGGCTAACAATCCTATATCTCAAACATATAATTTTCAAGTGAAATATTTTTCAAAATTTTCATAAGAGTTACCGGGGTTCTAACAGCAAAAACTCAAACCGAAGTTTTGAGTATAAAATATCAATGACTTAAAAGTGAATTTGAAGTTTCACTTGAGTTACTCGAGCCTGAAGTTTCGAGCAACAGTTAACTTGAAGTTAACATTCTAAGAACCTGTCGTTCTACCATTATAAAAACGGACATGAAGCTTCGATTATATATATGAATGATGGTTTTGGAAGAGCACATAGCACTACCAGAAGAAAGACTTTAGCCGACGAAAATAAAAAAACCAGGCTGACGAATTATTTTTTCGTTGGCTAATTAAAAATTTTCGTCGGCTATGGTCAACTTTAGCCGACGAAATTAAAATTTCGTCGTTTGAATAATTTTTTTCGTCGGCTATAGTCTGTGAATTTTAGCCGACGAAATTTTTAAAAGTTTAGCCGACGAAAAATATAATTTCGTCGGCTAAAGTATTTAAATATCTGCAGATCTGGACAACAACTCATCTGGGAAAAAAAAAACTATACGTAGAACCTTCAAACGCAAAAAAGTCATGAAATAAGATATGACCAGAATGGTGAAATACGTCTACGGTTGCAAAATCAAGGTATTCCGGTAAAGTCTCAGTGCCGATAGGTGCGGTCAATGCAATTTACCCTTATTATTCACTATGCTGTAGATTTGGTTTTTGGTGTCCAATTGACTATTGTGATACCTTTCTGACCTTTCCGGAAGCGTAACGACCTTACGAGTCAAACTCATTGATAAGGCCATGATGTATGGGCCTTTTTGGCCATCCGAGTCCGTTTAGGGCTTCAAAATGCAGTTTTCTTATTTCCGATTAGAGTTGACCGTTTTGATCGAGCCCTTAACTTTGTCGAATCTAGTTGAATTTTTTATCATAGACATCTTTCGTCATAATGATCATATCTGACGGTCAAATTTTGGTTTGTAAATTTTAATCATCGGAATCACAACGTGTCTACTATTTACCGTTATTATTCCCTATGGGGAGCCCTATCGTCGGAAGGTAAATGTCTCAAAATTTTTATATGGGCAGTTGCGTCTCATCAACGTGAGAGTTTTTTGTGTGGAAGGTTTGACCAAACCACGTAATATAGAGGGAGATATGAGCGTTTTCGTGTGATAAGTGACGATGGATTAGGGTTGACCGTTTCGATCGAGTCTTTAATG
>NC_020492.1:5289554-5290253 GCF_000184155.1 Fragaria vesca subsp. vesca
TCGACGAAAATATATGAAAAGTCGTCGGCTAAAGTCGAAAAATTTTCAAAATTTTCAACCAAAATTTTTTGGCGGTCAACCAAAATTTTTAAATTTTTCAAAAGAGTTTAGTCGACGAAAATAAAGAATTTCGTCGGCTAAAGTTCTTTATATAGGAAGGTGGATGGTAAGAAGTCTATTTCGCCTGCCAGATTTTCTTCTTGGCCTAGCTCCGCCGTCAAGCCACCGGAGACCGCCACACTTGTCCCAAAAGCTTTGCCGTCATCTCTACTTCATTGCTGGATAGGTGGTGCATCGAGTGGCGTCGCCGTGAGGGATAAATCGAGCTCCAAAACTCCGCCGGTACGGATTCGGTGTCGATCGAATTTCTCCTTCCTCAGGTCACCATTTGGTGAGTTCTATATATGGATAAGTTGAGTCTGATTAGTCTACATTCTCCTATAATTTGGTAGCTCAATTCGGTGTGTGTGAGGAGAATCGAAGATTTGAAGTTTTTAAGGTTTAAAATCGGGGATTTTTATATTTTGATTCAATTGACCTGTTTAGGCTTAGAATTGGGCTTCAACTTCTTTTAGAAAGTTGTTTGAAATGTTGAGAGGAAGATTCTGTCAAATTTTGGTGGTGATTGGAGGTGGCCGAAAGTTTCTGCTAGTTTTTTTTTTTTTTTCAAAAACCAGCAACTTTAGCCGACGATATTTA
>NC_020492.1:5290273-5339260 GCF_000184155.1 Fragaria vesca subsp. vesca
ACTATATTTCGTCGGCTATAGTCTGGGAAAAATTTTTTTATTACAGACTTTAGCCGACGAATATCTTAATTGTTTCGTCGGCTAAAGTCTCGGAAAAAAACCGACGACATGTTTTTCGTCAGCTAAACTGTGGGACTATAACCGACGAAATTTTTTTTTCGTCGGCTAAAGTCATCATCGACGACCTTTTCCAGACGAAATCTTAGCCGACGAATTAAGCTAACAGGCCGACGAAACTTTTTCGTCAGCTAAAGTGTTTGTCCTGGTAGTGTAGTATCTCGCTATGCGGCCTATTACGTGTCAAATTGTATAGTAAAGTGAGACACAAAATGTCATGAAATAACAATTCATTAAACAACATATACATTATTTTGGCATGACTAGTTACGTCATATTTTACATAAAGTGTTACTTGGAATCAGTAACAACTCTTGATGACCACTAGCTAACGCTACTTTGAGCAAATTGTTCATTTGCCTCATCTCTGTTTTGGTTTATCACCTTAATGAGACACTCCTCTTGTTATGCGGGGGAGAAATATTATTCTTGAAGAACGATATGAATTGTTGTGGACTATTTACCTACTGTCTCATTTTGAGCATGAGAAATATCTTAGCTAGTAATTTATTAAAGCTAGTGATGACAAAACTATATGTTAGCACAAAAACATTTGCTTGGGTTAAAGTCTATGAGACTAACTATATTAACAAAACAACCTTGACCCCATTTGATTTGTGGGAGGAATGTGTATCTACGTGACATGGTTCTCCTGACGAGAATGTCATTAAAAATATTCGAGTTCCTAATATAGCGGCTACAATATTACACATACAAAGGTTAAAAGTACACCATCAAATGATGATATCTTAGTCATACAAACATACACCATATGGTTGATACTCATGAATTTAATATTTTTGACCTTACACTTGGTTTGGGTTCACCACCAGCCAATGGACATCTTCACTCGAAAGGAAGTGATAGACATTTAAACGCATTTTTATGCATGGTCATGATACGACAGTGTTTGATTCCCGCCGTTAGGGGGAGAGAAAAGACTACTGTCATTTGAATAACGGCGTGAATCTGAGTGGAATGTATCCACTAGGTCTAAAGTTTTAAGCTCCTGAAAATGGAAGATTATACATGTCATATTCGCTAGATATAATTCATCTATGAGAGATGTTTGTCGTAGAAGTGACAATATTTGCCCTAGAAGTGGCATGGGTACCCAATATCAATAAGATCATAGTAGCTAATGCATGCATATAAGAATGTGTGGGATCTATAAATGATGATTATCAATGAAAATTTGGATATGGTAGCTACCAAAAACCATTAAGGAATGTATGATGCAATACCACGTTTCATTATGAATGTCGACAAATCATATTATTGGCCAAATTGGATAGAGGCAATTCCAATTAAACTGAATATCTGAAACATGATGAGATACTTAGACCTTTAACTTTACATGATACAAAAGGGTATTAATCACAATGAAAATAAATCACTATGGCACAATGTCTAGAAGAGACATGAGGATTACGAATATCTTTCCTTATACGTGATAATTTTCTGTAAGTATAGTGTTACATATATTTATTGATGAGTGACTTACGGCAGTTGTCATCGTATATTATAAAGATGTTAAAAGACTTCCTAAAAGTAAAGCGTCATTATAAGTGTATCGCTTATCAAATCCTTAAAGTATCCAAGTACATGAATGATTCGAACGTAAATCGATCCATGAATACTTGAGAGAGTCTGAATATGAGATTCCTTATTGCCTAAGGGAAATGACGTAATGTGCCTTATACATGCAAACACAACTCCCATTAGTGAGACGTGTCTTGGGTTGGAACCCAAGAAGAAAAGCATGAGGGGGAGGCCCAAAGGCGAGCATATCTCTCGTTATGCTGGGCTGTTAAACTAAAGTTAACTCATGCAATTAATAGTCTAAAGCTAGCTCATCTATACTCATTTTGCTATAGTTAACGTGATTAAAATTGCCTCAATGAGTATTATGATTGGACTACAAAACCGAATTCAGATTATGTCGCTACATATTCTAACTTTCGCGAAGTTATGAATTGCTTAGAGCTCTTGAAGAGCATACACGAGATGTATCAATAAACATAGATATTGATATGAGTGGCTAGATATGCCATGCTGATCTTTCAATGGTTTGAACCATACATAGTAATGTGTTAATTAGCTTCTACTACTTAGTTGTTACATAATGTATGAATTTGAACATGTGAGGTTGTTTCTAATATTACTAAATGAGGTAAGACTAATTAAAAGTTGTATAGTTCTGTTGGTATTGCCTTCACTTTGCAGGTATGAAAATCTTGTGATGAGCCCCTGTATGCAAAATGAACAAGATTTCACTTCAGTGATAGACAAATCGAACCGTTATTTACTGTACATGAAGCTTGCAACAATCAGGGGGGAATCTCATCAGGGAGAGCATTTAGAAGTATGCTACCTATGACATATGCGCGTTGCACTCTTTTTCTCCTTCGACCAGGTTGTTTTTTCCCACAGGGTTTTTATTACCTGGCAACGTTTTTAATGAGACAACACTAAGCGCGTCCAACGTCATATTATTGATGGACATCCAAGGGGGAGTGTTATAAATATTGGAATATATATGGATGTCCTTGTAAATACTCATTAGTTATATCCTTAAGATGTAAATCATACTCCTATATAAAGGAGCCTAATGAGAATGAAAATGACACTTCTTCCTCCTCCTACATTTTGTTCTTCTCTTTTCTCTCTATCTCATTCTTAGTTTATAACACTTTTAGTTTTCTTAAGAATAAATTAAAACTTTCAGTTATGGTCTTTTGGAGTCTAGGATTTATGTTGCTACCGTTATGAGTCTTTTAGTTATCACTAGGCGGTGTACCCAAGCGTTGCTTGGAGCTTGACAAATGCATACAAATGTGAAAAAAAGGATCAAATATAAAAACGAAAAAAATAGATAAAAACGTCACTTGTAAAGTTGTAATAAAATGAAAAATATGGACAAAAATGTAAATTATGCATGTCAGAGTGAGTGGCAGAGATGTAATAAAAACAGAAAGAAGGGTAAAATTGTAAATTCACACCTCATAACACTGTTCAAATCGAAACTGAGAATTAATATATAGTATAAATTTGGCAACTAAAAGGTTGCGTGTTTAAGAGTTAGGAAGAGCTAGAGGCAGCTCTTGAGCCTATATAAGGATGGTGTAATCTTCCACTCAAATGATGAAGGTGTATCAAGTTGTTTAATCCAATCCTCTCTGTTTCTTATCTAAAGCTTATTCTACAAGGTAGTCACCTTGATATCCTAGGAGCTCTGTGCATGCCTTCGGGCTGCACATCTCCGTTCATATTATGTTCTTATTTTAGAGTTTCTTACCTGTTTAGTCTATGTTTTCCATCCGCATTATTCCTTTAATCCTCCCAATGTTCATGTTTTATCTATTCCTCCGAAAAGTCTAACTCAAATATGCCAACAAGGGATACCATTTGCCTGCTAATTACACAAGACTCCAATGTAGGCTGTTCGATATCTGTCAGATTCTTAACTGAATTAACAAAATAAACACAGTACCTCTTTCTAGCTTACACTCAGAAGAAGCCAGGTGAATCTAGAGCATAAGAACTGAAGATTTGGCACCAGCCCACTGCAACTGTTGAAGCATTGGAAAGCCTTTTCTGAAACAAAACTCACTTCCAGCACAGGCATTAATAAGGTTAAGCCTTCTGAGACAGGTTAGTACTTCAACCAGAGGTAGTAAATCTTCTTCAAGTCTAGTCCAATGCATGCAGATGCAGAAGGAGTGAGGTAAAATAGTGTAGTGCATAAAACCAAGGCGGTAACCTTTCCTACTTCACAGTCAGATACAGCTTTTGAAGAGCAGAAGGAGCTAAAACATTGCATTGACTCCATGAGGTTCCCCATCATCAATCAGGTGCTATTATATACAAGATGTGAAGAAGCTTAACGTTTCGGAGTGATCGAGACAAAGAGGTTCATTTCTTCACTTCCTTTCAAATTTGCAATGCCAAGGGTAGTTAGTATGGTCATCTTCCCGTCATGTTTCATCACATATCCTCCTAGTTGAAATACTAACCAAGCACTGCAGATTTGGCATCACCTCTTCTCCTACAGTACAATTTAGATAGTTGTCAAAACAAAACCATCTAAAAGTATGGTCTTGTCCTTTCAAAAAATTTATGGCTATTTTGGAGATACTGAAAAAAAAGATGAAATAAAACTCATGGCCACGAAGAAAAGTAACAAACTTTGATTATTTACCCCAAAAAGTATAATCAACAGATACAATAAATTGAAATGGAATAATAAATACAAGTTCAGCTAGAAAAGTTCATGGACTTGAAACGTTCTGCCTTTTGACTATAATCCATAGCTCCTTGTATGGACTCCTTAAGTTGCTCTGGAACAGTGTCAAACAAGTACCCTTCTAGTTTAGTAAGATACTCAAAACCTTGTGGCAATGTCGTTAGTCCCATGCATCCTTGAAGTTCTAAGAACTGGAGATTTGGCATCACCCCTTTTTCTATAGTAATATTTTCCAATGATGGAAAATTTCTCAAGCTTAGTCGTGTAAGCTTTAAAAAGCCTCTAGTGAAGCTTAACTCTTTTCCAACATAGGCATTAATAAGGGTAACACTCTCCAGACAGGGTAGTCCTTCAATGTGAGGTAGCAAATCTTCTTCGAGTCTGGACCAATGTAGATGCAAGGATGTGAGGTTGTGGAGTGAATAAAACCAAACAGGTACCTTTTCCAGTTTGCCTGCCAAAGAAATATGCCGAAGGTGGGGAGGAGGTGAAGATAGTGTGTCAATTCGAAGATATCCCTCTTGCTGTGTTACCCATAAGTCTAGGCTGCGAAGAATTTTCATCTCTTCAATTGCAACACATAGGTCTCTTGCATCTCTTTCCTTCACATTTGCAATGCCAAGGGTTATAAGTTGGGTCATGCCTCCTAGAAGTGTAATGAAGTTCCCTTCTGATTCAATACATGAAAGATTCTGCAACTTTTTCAGCGTACTAATATTTGATGGTGCTTTGACCCCAATACGTCTTTTGAAAAGCATAGAATCACTCAAGGAACGGTAACCCAGTAGATGGCGCAAGTTGATCAACTTGGAAATTCCTCTTGGAAGTACCTCTACATTTGTGTATCTGAAGTCCAATGTTTGAAGGTTTCGAAGCTTTCTGATGGCTTCTGGGAGTTCCTTAACTAGAGTTCCTCTCAAATTGAGATACTTCAAGTTGAATAAGTACATTAGTTCATCTGGAAGTTTAACAATTGGAGCATTCTCCAAATCTAAAACCCTTAAAAGTTGAAGTTCAGAAGCCAATTTTCTTGAGAAAGAGAATGAAAGTACATCAGTGACAAACACAAGGAAAGAACGAAGTTGTGACAGACCTTTGCAACATTCAAGTTCTCCTTCAACTGTTTGAACTGACAGACGGCGTGCTTTAGTTTCTTCCATTCCTTCTCTGCCATCATATACAGCACAAAATCTTTCTTTTTCTCCTATTGACAGAGCAAGCTCACGTATAAGATCATGCATCTTACATGCAGGATTCCAACTAGCATACCTGACTTGTAGCATACTACGGGAAACAAGTTCCATAAGATATCCCTCTGCAACTTCTTCTAGTGTGAGCCCTTTGACTTGTTCGACAAATCCTTCGGCAATCCACAATCTTATGACTTTTTTATTGATGATCACATAGTCTTCTGGGAAAAGTGAACAATAGAGGAAACAATGCTTCAGTCTGTATGGCAAATCATTAAAACTAAGCAACAAAATGCTTCGAACAGGTTTTAGCAATGGATTGTTACTCAAATGCCAATTTAAGCTGTTGTAGACTTCGCTCCATTGATCCAACGACTTCTTAGAAGACATAACACCACCTAAAGCCACTATAGCCAGAGGAAGACCTTCACACTTTTCTACAAGTTCCCAAGCTAACGGCTCAAACTCCGGTGGACAAATTTTGTTATGACAAGTAGAGAATGCTTTCTTGCTGAAAAGCTCCCATGCATAATTCTTTTCCAAGGGCTGGATACTGTGAAAATGGCTTTCAACCCCAAAAGAATATGATGCTATGTCTTCTTTTCGAGTTGTGAGCATTATTCGACTTCCACATTGTCCATCTGGAAACGCACACTTAATTTCTTCCCACAGGTTGGCATCCCACACGTCATCCAATACAATTAGGTACCTTTTAGACTCCAAAAAGCCTACCAGCATCTCTAGCAACTCTCTATAGCTCATGAAATTCAAATTTTCAGGGCTCTCATCCTTCATTGTTTCCTTGATCAAGCTTTTAAGTAAGTCTTCAATCACATAACTTTGGGAGACAGTAACCCAAGCATAACAGCCGAAATGTTTCTTGACAACTTCATTGGTGAAGGTCTTGGCAACTAGAGTTGTCTTTCCTGATCCTCCCATGCCAACCACGGAGACAACAATTTGATGCTGTTTTTCATCCATCAACCATCCCAATAACATTTGCTTTTTGTCTTCAATTCCAACAAGTTCTTCCTCCTTGATGAAAAGAGAAGAATTCGCTTGGTTTTGCACCCATTTGCTCATATCAAAAGAAGTGTTTGTCCCTTCTATAACAGCTAAACCATATCTTTGATTTCTCTCTGGAATGGCCTTGATCATTGTAGTGATTTTCTGTAACTTGTTTGCAATTTGACATCTAAACCAGAGATTCTTTGGAATGTTAATGGTTTTGTACAGCCACCTCAAAAATCGACCTCCAATTTTCTGCTCATACATATGATACATGAATTCATCAATAATGTCTTCAACATCATACGCCAAGTCTCTTACACTTGCCACCCACGTCTCCTCTCCATGTGAACGTGTTCTCTTGCCCTCAGCATCATACAAGAAGGATCTCATGCTAATCAGCTCCAGCTTAATCTCATCAACTTGATCCCCAACCCCGGTGATGAGGGATGCTTCATTCTCAAGGATGCCAACAATTTGGCCAATAACAAACAGATCTGTTCCAGCTAAGGCCATAAATGCCTTCTATTCTATCAATTCTTGACTTATTGATTAGTATGCACACTGTAAACAGGAGATATGCTTCAAAATAAGAAATAAAATTCCAAAACTAAATAGTATTGGGAAAAAGGATCGATAACAACGATACTAAATTAGGCTATTGCAGATTACATACCCTTTAGTTGGTGATGAGTATTGAAGGCTCCAGGAAGTATGAAAAGATCGGTAACTGCGGGGTTGTGCTGCTTCAATTCAATTCCTCTTCAGTCAACCAAATGCCATCTGCAAGGCAACTCTGATCTTAAACTTATGGAATATTGAAACGAAGACCAAGACTATCATTTCGTTCTGCCTAATCAAATGGACTCCTACAGTCTGAAAGGAAACGGTTAGTTGGAAAATGAAATAAACTAATCCCAATAACCAGAATGAATCATGTCAAGAGTCGTCAAATTTGTTGGTCGTCCCTCGAAAATAAGAAAACATATCCCATGGCTTTGCAGTCTTTGTCAAACTCTCACCTGCCACCATTTCTTAAAGATTTTCGAGAAAAGCTTCCAACCAAACCTCCTTGAAATAGTCTTTATTTTTTAATTGGGGTAAACGTGCCGCATCTTTTCTTCAAAGAATGAAGTTCGCAGTCTCCTTGCATTACTCAACTTGTCTGCTGCGCGCCTTCTTAGTAACTTGAGAGCACAATAGTATATCTCTTCTTTCAATTCCAAAGTGTATTATACTATTCAGCAATGTTAGGTTCTTGGACGAGCAAGGGCTTCCTCTTCACTCTTGTTGCTCTCATTCAAGTCCGTCTTCAAGGCCTTTGAAGCTCGTAGCATTTTCATCAGATGGAAAGGTCCAAAAACAGTTTTATAAATGAAGAGTTCTGGTTCCGATTCTATCTCAAACTGCAAAAGCTGGACATGCAATCAGTGGCACTGTGTTGATCAAACGAAAGGATGCAGAGATTTGAACCAGCTTATGCACAGATAGGCTAGGCCACTTACGCTCAAAAGAATGAAGTTGAATCTAGTGCATCTCTGCATGACAATGAGAACTGACCTGCATTAGATTCAACAATCAGCGCAGACGGGCCATTCTCCTTATTGAGCTTAAGCCCTATATATGCCAAAGTAAAAAATAATGCACCACCACGTGTAAATGCATTAAAAGGGAATAGCTGATGATTTAAATTTTCTGGGAATATAGGTGTACTTGATTAACTGAAAATTTTCGATAGTTGGCAAGGCAATTTCTATCAAGTACAATTAATAAATAAACAAATGAACTATATATAGAATCAGAGCTAATTTTTTAAGACGAAAGCATCCTGGAAATCTCCGTACTCATAATCGGAGTTGGAAAACCATGGCTGAATATTGGATCATTAATGGTAAAAGCCTGATATTGTAGAAGTGATGAACTGATGATAACGCAGTGGATTTTCATGGTAGAAGCCTTTCCCTCCTCCAACAAAACTTGACATCAAATGTTGCTACTCCCAAAGACCATAACAGTCGGCCTTTAATAAAACCATACAAGGCAGAATTGACAACCTTTCTGCCATAGTTGAACTGGTACGGAGGGGGAAGATCAGGGTGTTTGTTGAAAGAGTGGAGGTAGCCCTTGAAACTGCAGCTTGCCATCAGGAGCAAACATGTAAACTGTAAACTCTTTACGAGTATAGCCAACGGCAAGGCCCCTATTACCTGGTTCAGCAAAGCAAATGGAAGGTAAGGGCTGAGCAAGTGGCATAGGGTTCAAGTCTTCCCCTTCCTCCGTTTCCCAACCTATCTCATCACCTGAATCAGAGCCCAACTCATCATCTGAACTGAATCAGGGAAATACTGCCTGAGAATGGGATCAAGTCTCCATTTTCTTTCCCTAATGATTTCCCATTGGCAGCCCTCTACGTTATAACAATGAAGCTTGGCATAAGAGGACACGTAAATCTTTGGACTGATCACATAATGATAACAAAAACGATGCATCAGATAAGCAGGAGGCACAGGCAGCTCCTGCCACGAGGATTTGGAAGAATAAGAGCAGTCAAACGATGGAATTCCGGGAGGAAAGATATACGACTTCAAACTGAGTACGTAGACCTTGCCGTTTATGGTGGCAACAGATCTGGCATGGTCATGACTTGTTAGGAAATCCAGGAGCAGCAGAGATGTTCGCAGTAGAGGAATCCAACACGAAAACATCACAAGAAAAGGCAGCCGAATGATCATCAACATCAGAGGGCTTCATGTTGTCGTCGTCCGAATCATCATCATCATAAGAAATCAGGATCAAAGGGATGCCAGTCAGGATGATCCTCTGATAAACAACCATTGGCCTAAACACTAACCACATTAGCTTCTAAAAACCATCACACTACTAGATGCTTCATCCTTGTCATCATCATAGTGTTGAAGTCCTCGCTTGGTATTGATGCCAACATTGCTCTGCTCCTCCACATCTTCCTCATATACCAAACGCACACCACACTGCTTCAGTATCACCTCATCCATTCTGGCAACCTTCGATTCTGGTCTTGTTACGTTGCCTTCAGTTAGCACAGTGTAGTGGGCTCCAAATGAGAATACAAGCTGATGGTAGATGTCCTGCCACTCTACATAGTACATAAGGGTATGTATGACGGTGTATATAGTAGAACCATATGTGATCCAACTTAGGTTGATCACACTTCTCCCCAAACTTGAAGTTTGTAACATAGCCATGCTCTACGGATGCTCCATTAATCTTCAAGAACATACTAATGAACAACATATAGACCGCAGGAGGCAGCAGTTTCACCATTCTAAAAACAACACAGGTGGTGAATCCCATAAACTTGTTGGTAAACCAACCAGGATCCAGCTCTAGAGTTATCACACGCCCCACGCTTTGGTGATTGTACCACTCTGGAATTTCATTCCCAGGTAAAATGAATTCAAATCTCTTTTGGTTTGAACCTACGGAAGAACTCCAACGTTGAAACTTAAGGTATCGTGTTAGCAATGAAATTGCATTACTCTTATAGCTGTCATTCTCCACCATTTTGAAACAGTTAACACAGTTTGCTTGTAGCACCGAATCGCATTGTCCTGTTTGATTGTCCAAGGTATCTAATGAAATGCAGTTGTGAGCGTCTACATATACATCAGATCGAAACTCTGGTAATGTCTGAAGCTTGCGGCACCCTTTCAAGTGAAGAGATTCAAGTCTAGAGAGTTGGCCGATGCTCTCCAGTAGTCTAATAAATTGATTATTGCTCAAATCTAATATCTCCAATGAGGCTAATGAGCATCCAAAATCACTGGGGATTGCTTCTTCAGAAAGATTACAGTCACTTAGATCCAGTGTGGTTAAAGAATGCAAACCAGACAAACAAGCGAGTGACAATCCTGTGGGAACACAAGCTCTTTTTTGCAATAACTGAAAGGGGTTGAACATTATACTCCATGATTTAGGTGACTGTGCTTTACATCCAGCAAGAGATAATCTTTTGAGGTTTTTCAAAAGACCGATAAAGGAGGGCACTTCTCTTATGCCACTTCCACTCACATCAAGCTTCTCTAAACAGGCAACATGACTCAGCTCGTTTGTCAAGCTTTGAGCAACCAGACAGATTGAGATCTTTCAGAGATTTTAAACCACCTACACTGATGGGAAGACACGCAAAATGTTTGCAATCTTCCATGTTTAGCAGAGAAAGTCTTTCAAGCATTCCAGTAGACGTAGGCAGTTCCCTTATGCCAGTGTCATTCAGATAAAGCTCCTCCAAGCTCGCCAAATGACCAGTGTCATGTGGTAGTTTGCTAATTTTTGAACAACCAGAAAGATTAAGAACTTTGAGAGATTTTAAGCCACTTACACTGCTTGCAAAATGCGCCAGATTCTTGCATTCAAGTTAAGCACAGTAAGTCTTTCAAGCACTTCAATTGTTGGGTCAACCTCATACAGTCTTGTACAACCTTCAAGAAACAAAACCTCGAGATGTGGCATACTTTTAAAGTTTGGGGTGTTGACAAGATCCAGAGAGTAACTCAGATCAACAGTTTTCAAATTGTATAAAGGCTGCATGTCAAGTAAAAAGCATAGAAAAAATTAGCTTCTATGAGATATAATCAACAATCATTATACGTTAAAATAGTAATAATAGTATACTTCTGTTCCTATCCGGACATGTTTAATAGAGCTGTGACACAAGCTAAGTACCAGCAGCTTCTGAGGGTTGAAATGTGATGGTAAAGACTTTGACGGATACCTAGTCCAATCAAGAATCAGTAAACTATTGGGAAGATATTCCAGCCCCTTAGGTAGGTTCCCATTTTTAATTTTCAGGTATCTCAATTTGTTCATCATTGAAAATGATTTCGGAGTCACGTCCACCTCTGCTCCCGACTCAGTGGAGTCCACAAATATGCCTTCTATTGCTTCAGTTCCCTATTAACCCATTGTCATCATACAATAAAAAGCAGATTTAGTAGACTGACTTGTCATATAATATATTAGAAAATAACAATTCAAATGATTCTTCTTCTAAATCTCTTACGGTATTATTGGTTAAGACATTTTTGATGTCTTCAACAAGCCACAACCTACTGCACCTGCCCGGATCGTTAGGATATTCCCAGCGGACAATTTCCCGTCCCATTTCTTGGAGCAAATCGTGCATCCTAAGTCTCCCATATGAAACAGTCAACAAAGATCTTTCCGTCGGGACTTTTATTCCAATAATTGCAGAGACATTGCAACTGTTTAATACTTCAGTAACTTGATCTTTGTCCTGTCCATTAAAGAAACATGCAATGTCTAGGAATATTTTCTTCTCTTCAGAATCTAGATCATTATAACTTATTTTAAGCACATCAAAAATTTCCAAGTTACAGACTCTTGCCAGTTTTCTCAGTGCACTCTTCCATTCAGTTACATCTCTTCCATGCAAAAAAGAACCCAGCACTTCAAGAGCTAAAGGAAGACCTTTGGCATAACTTACAACAGATTTGGACAAACCAAGAAATCTTCTTCAGTGTAACCTCTTTTGAATGCTTTCCAGCTAAAGAGCTGAAGAGAATCATCATCATTTAATTCTTCCACCATCAATCTTCTCTCCACTCCATGTTCAATCAACAAATGCTCATTTCTAGTTGTGATTAGAACTCTACTCCCTGAACCAAACCACTCTTGGTTTCCTGCCAAATATTTTAAATGGCTTGAATGGTTCAGATCATCAAGAATGAGACTTTTTTGTGACCTAACAACCTCCTTATAATGGTGGCTCCTCCATGAAGGTCTGTTATGTCCGCCTACTTTCTCCAAATCCCCGAGAGAAGTTGCTTTTGTAAATTAAGTAGACCACTTTTCTCAACAAAGTTTCTAACATCGCTGAGAAGGAAACTAAATTCAAATTCACGAGCGATTCTCTCATACACTGCTCTTACCATAGTTGTCTTACCAATCCCGCCCATTCCAAATATCCCAATGAAGCGGACGTCATCCACCCCTACACCTAAAAGCAAATTGACTTGCTGCAATCTTGAATCAATCCCAACTAGATTTTCTGCATAACTGAATGATATAGGTTGCAATTTTGTCCATATAACTTCAACAATAGTTGTAATGAGCTTTGATTCATACCTCTTCCATAGAAAAGAATAAAAGTATCAAGTTATTGATATGAAGATCTAGTTAATGAAAATATCAAGTTCTGCAATTTGTTTTATATTCCAGTAATGACAAAAAAGCCTCATAAACTATCAGATTGACTATCTGCCTATATTATTTGTGAAAAAAATAATGAAGAGCGCAAAAATCAACCACTGTAGATTGATGAGACAAAAGGAACAGAGTATATGCATACCATTCCTTTGAATTCCACCCAGAGAAACTTGCCACTTCAGTTAAAGCATCTCTCCACCTTCGCACTTTCTCTTTGTCATCCCTAAACCTTTCTTCGTGATGAGTGAAGGCCTCTCCAAAACTACCTGTTTGCTTTCGTACATCAGAGGGATCAATATCATAGAAAATTGGCAGCACAGTTTCTCTTGCTTTCATGCATTCAAGAATTCTTACAAGTTCATCCAAGCACCATGTTGACGATGCATAATTTTGTGACAGAATAATGAGAGCAAATCTTGATTCTTTAATTGCAGAAAAAAGTTCTGGAGAAATAGCTTTCCCTTTTTTAAGTTCAGGATCATCCCTGAAAGTTATCATTCCTTGATGTTCCAATGCAGTGTATAAGTGGTCTGTGAAAGTCTTGCGGGTGTCATCACCTCTAAAGCTCAGAAAGACATCATATTTCCACTGAGGATTTGAAGGGGAGAAAGATGTAGAGGTTCTTTGAATGCTCATTTCCATTGACACCTACTTGCTTACTTGTAGAAGAGTAAGTGTCCAACTGAGTAACCCGGGAAGATTTCAACACTGGCTATTTCAAGGCCTGGAGTTAACTATCATGAAAACCAATAAACCATGTATTTGTGTGTCCTGGTTTCTCTTCTCCACTGCATAAAACATAGAAAAGATCAATAATTTTCCTCGTCATTCAACTGAAAATAAGTATTCATTCTAAAAAGAACTGTATTGACTATGAAACAACAAACATTAGCCAGTTTGGTTTCTGTGGTCATCTGGTCGATTATTACTCCTTTGCTTTCTCTTATTATGGTATCTAAATACACAGACACAAAACACTAGCTCCTTGTAAACTAGAAAGAAATATACTTGAGAACACAATTGGTGTCAGAATGATTCATTGAAAGATAGTTAAGCAAATTTTTCTTTTTCTTAGTTCTGGCTGAAACCCCATGACAGAGTGATAGGTGAATTGTTGATAGACAGTAGAAGTTAAACAATAGCAGCAGCTGCAAGTGCATATATCCTATTTGACCAAAAGTTAATATTTAAAACTAAACAGTGCCCAAGTATACATAAATGTTCCAAAAATTCATAAGAAATTCTGACTTTAAATCTATGATCAATTAGGAATTGATGCCTCTTTTAAAATAAATAATGAGCAGAGCTGCAGATATGCTAACCAGAGAAAAAGAAAACCAAAACGATAACAGAGAACAAAAACATGGCAACATTGTAATACACAAGAACGGGATAGAAATCAGTTGGAGCTTAACCTGGATTTCCTGGGAATTTGAAGTTGGATCGGATTGACTTCAAATATAGCAGTTTTTGATCAAATCATTCGTTCTATTAACAAAAGAGATCAAGAATGAGTAGAAGCAAAGTGGTGATGAGAGACATACTTTTGAGTGAGAAATAGATTTGGCGTATCATGTGGTGGGTGAAGACCTTATTCCCATTGCCTTTTCCAAAGAAAAGTCCATTCTGGCAGCCACATCATTCCTGCCAGCAACTTCTTCTTTCTCCAGTGGGGGTTCCTCTAACTCTTTAAGTTAAAATAGATACTATACATCTATACCTCTCTCTAGTCTCTGGTGAAGAGGACGTTGTTGAGTAGTTGACCACAGTTTTTTTTTTTTTCTTTTTTTTGATCATTGATCAAGCATAGTAATCATTCATATATATATGAAAGGGAGGGTAATAAACTTATGACCGTAGGAATCGATCTTCACCTATTCCATGAGCCATTCCGGCCCATGTTCAATACTTCATCTTCGCATTTTCATACAAGATGAGCTTAATTAGCTAAATCATGAGCAACAATATTGTTGCATTCTCGGGGTTTGAAGGCAAACTTTCAACTAAGAAACCTTCTTCAGCATACCAAGGATCAGAGGAGTTGACAAGACGCACTGCCTCTGTTACTCTGTAGTGCTATCCACTTCAACCACAGGTGGAAGTAATATTCTAGAACTGTTGGATATTGTACCAACATAACTTATCTTCTACAAAACAATATGTTTTCGTCTTTTCGATATAAACAGCAAAATATCCAACTCCAAGTAATGACTTAAACACAAACTATGTAAGGCAGGGCAGGAATTCAGGATCGATCATAGTCTCCATAGACATTTCGTGGTTCATTCCAACCCACTTGCTAACAATGTACCTACACAGGATACTTCATCCCATACCAATACTTCATCCTAAATATGAGCTATAGTAATGGAGCTATTCGTATAATAGAAAGTAGTATTAAAGTCATCAATCGATCAATGGTGCAATTCATAGAGAATGTTCCTCATTTAATCAGTACAGTAGCTGTTAGCTATCAGCGAATCTGAGTCTAAATTGGCCGGTATGCAAATGTATAACGAGGAAAGTGAAGATAAATCATTCAAATGTGATTATACGCCAGCAAACAATCCGAGAACACATAAAAAGACCCCTTCAATCATGATGGAAACACCAATTCAATTCAATCTTTAATTTTAAGCCAGGACAGACTAAACAACAACTCGAAGCTAAATGCTTCTTTTGATTGCTCGGAACAAACGGGACTGGACGTTTCCAGAAATATGGAGAAACCAAATCAGAGACACAAAGCAAAGTAATATTTTTTTCGATTATACAAAGCCAAAGTAATTTGCCTAAGTGATTAGCAAAACCGAATGGAATTCGAAAAAGCATACCTGGAGTGGAGAACTAGCGCAGCCAAAAACGCAGAGAGAGAGAGAGAGAGAGGCATGCTTGTTCCAGAAAACAGCCACGTATAATGGTTTCTCTAAAACCGGTGAAATGACGAAATAGTCCCCAAGTCTTAAACCTTTTAGGTCAACCGAGACCCGGTAGTGTTAAAAGTCTTGGATCTAGTAGAGCAAGTGAGATTGTAACAGAGTCGAAGGAGGGTTTCGCCGGAGCTGAACTCGATTCGATCTTTTCTCGAAAATGGTGAAGCCGCCGTCGTCGTCATCGTCGTCGTCGTCGACGACCCAGGACGCCCTTGCCCTTTTCAATTCGCTGAGATCGGCTTACTCTGCCACTCCTACCTCTCTCAAGGTTTCTTCTTTTTTCTCTTTTGTATTAAAATTCTTCAAATTCCTAACCAAAATTCTCAAATTGGTTTTGTTTTTTGGGTTTGAATTTCTCAGGTGATTGATCTCTATGTGGGTTTCGCTGTATCCACTGCCATCATCCAGGTAATGTTCATTTCCTGTTTTCGATCATTGTTAAATTGTGGAATTGGGGATGCCCCATTTTGATGTAATCTTAAATAAATGGAAAATAAAATTAACTGATATGAAATCAATCAAGTTTTCTGCTTGAATTAATCTTATTTGGTGACCAAGTTCTGGTTTTTTCTGAACCAAGTTGTGAAAAGAAGGCTACTTTTTTGTTGTGATCTTATTGGGTTCTAGATAAGGGCTTCTTGGTATGTGCGTTAACAAGCTTAATAGAGATCCAGTTTGAATTGTATGAGAATCATGATTTTCTATCAGTGGGACTTTAAGTTTTGTTCTTATTATGAATAGTGTAAGTAAATGCAGAATTCTAGCATCACAAGAATTCTTTTTTTTTTTTTAATTACAGTCTCTAGATTAGTTTAATCCATGAACTACAGTCTCTTATGTTTCTCGTCTTGGTCAGAATTTATCAGATGTGTTCTCTGTTTGATATTTTTATCAATGAAAAATGGCTTGCTGCGATTGTCAACAGTCATGCCATTCGTAGTGTGGTGATCTAATTAAATTTTCCTGTCTTCCTAATAATCCATTCTCATCACTATATTGATACAACTAAAAATGTTCTCAGCCAAAATAAAGCCTTGTTCTTAAGTTAATATATACTGTTGTTTTTAAATCTTGGGGAGTTCACGAAAAAATTGCAAGCCGAGGCATTAGTTACAACTACGCTCAATTAGAGATATTTAGGCATTTTAAACTTATCTGAAATAAGTTAACTTGATGGTCTTTGTTACCAAGCATTTTTCTTTTGAGTAACAGTAATGAAATGACTTTTCTTATCTTGGTAATTGTGGTTTCTTGCAATTTGATATACATTTCTGGGAGATGATGTTATGCATCTCAACACTTTGAAAGTAGTTACATCACACTAACTAGGATTAATGACTTTGTTGTTATTGTTTTCAGTATAAATGCATATATACTGTTTCACGACTGAGTTTAATCATTCAATCATAAGGGTTTGTACACTGAGGTGCGACTGATGTGTAGTTTTGTGTTCCATAAGTCACCATTATGCTAGCATCTGTTAAATAAATGTTTTTCCATACCTGGTTTGTTGAAGGTATGTTGAAGCTTTTAAAAGGCTTTTGAAGCACCAGTTGCTGTAATGTGAAAAGGGACTTGAATAATCAAATATGTTGAGGTGTTTGTAGGTTCTACAAGTACTTTTAGACAAATAAAACTATGCAAGTCACGCATAAGGAAGAGGACATATGCCAGTTAATCAAACAAAAACTTTAGCATAGTTTTCCTCTACCTCATATGGTCTAATGTTAGCATACATGGACACAAGACTGGAAGCTCTACTCAGACCAAAAAAAAGACTGGAAGCTCTACTACATAAGTAGCATGATGAATATCAAAATTTGTTAGGATATAGGCATTACATGAGTATGACAACATGTTGCGTTACATTTACAGGAAAATATTATTCATAAATCATTTGTCTTGATATAGGTTCTTGTGAATTTGAGTCTTTGTTCTTAATAGAGAAAAGTCCTATTTTTTTTTTTTTGGTAGTGTTTGGGCTTTATATGTTAAAAGACATAATGTCCTATAGTATAGACCACTTCTTTTCCTACCACCAACCACCGTTCCTTTATAGTTACAATATTAACACACTGTGCTTATGCTTTATGACTGTTTGATACAACTTATCCACTTCTCTATTGCCTAAATGAGAGTTTTGCAACTTGATGTTGGTTAATTAACTATTTATTTCATTATGTACTTCGCTGCTGTGACCAGGTCGTCTACATGGCTCTTGTTGGATCATTCCCATTTAACTCTTTTCTCTCTGGAGTACTCTCATGCATAGGGACAGCAGTCCTTGCTGGTAAGGAGACTATCTAGTTTTTTCTTCTTTGTGGTGTGAGAATTCAGATGAGGAGATTAACTCTGTAACCGATTAAACTGAGTACTTCTTTTGCAGTTTGCCTTCGTATTCAAGTGAACAAAGAAAACAAGGAATTTAAGGTAAATATTCTTTCTTGCACTTTTGTCCGATGTTCCTCTTCAGACAAATTTGCACACTCTAGGCCGTTTCTGTTCCCACTGTTCCTCTTCACTATATGTTGAATACAATCGTAATTGTTAGACAACATTTTCCTTTTTTCTTCCCCATCCTCCTCCTGATCCCTGTGTTTCTGAAACTGCAGGATTTAGCACCGGAGCGGGCTTTTGCAGATTTTGTTCTCTGCAATTTGGTGCTGCATTTGGTGATCATGAATTTCCTTGGATGAATTAGCACTTTTTGGCCTTTGATACTGTTTCCTAGAACAATGAGAACTAGATATGATCGACGATAAACAATTATTATGTATCCGCTGTAGCAAAGTTTGCTTGCCATTTTGATTTTATTTTTAAATTCACATGGTAAGTTACC
The DNA here is from genome assembly GCF_000184155.1 of Fragaria vesca subsp. vesca. Classification (NCBI taxonomy): domain Eukaryota; kingdom Viridiplantae; phylum Streptophyta; class Magnoliopsida; order Rosales; family Rosaceae; genus Fragaria; species Fragaria vesca. The sequence goes on from NC_020492.1 coordinate 5,308,814, forward strand.
AAGTTATGCAGGCCCCATATATGGAAAAATTGGACCTTAAATGAAATTTCAGTCATTACATTATCAGGATCTCTTGTCAAAACTATATGATTTATTATGTGAATTTTTATGGCGTGGTGCTGGACTATGAAACATTCCTATTCCCTTTCGGTCTCAAACTCCCAAAGGTATATGACAAACACTACATATACAGCATTCATGGGGTGTTTTCACTGTGGTTAACTTGTCATCTATAGGCTTCAGCATCCAGTTCCAAGTTTAGCATCATCCTCATATCGCTGCAACTTTGCTCGTCATACACAAAAATCTTCCAGTTCCAAGTTTAGCATCCCTATAATTGTGCATAGATTAACCAAATTCGTATGCAACACCGTTCAAATACTGGGAAACGCCCATACTAGAGTGCGTTACAGCTCCTTATGCTTCTTCTTTTTTCATTTTTTTTTTAAATTTAAAAACCCAAACAGAAACGACAAGAAAACTACGAGCTAAAATAGGATCTCTTAGCTCTAGAGACAGCAGAGATGTTGAAGGAAGAGATGTCGTCAAGGAAGGCCTGAGCAGCATGGACATGGGACTCAAAAACGAGACTAAGCTCATGATTTTTCACTTATGCTTCTGTTAATAATCTTAGTTAACGTTCTCTCACTAAAAAAGTTATGCCGCTCTCCTCTACTGCCGTATTGAGAGTCGGCGAGTTTCTCCAATCCTATGTGGTGCGTCTCCACCCTCTTGTGGTGAGTTTTCTGAGCAGTCTCAGCTTTAAATCTTTCAATGTCTCATTTTCTTTCCTTCTATCCTTGTTCAACCCCAATTTCTCATCTGGAATGTATGGAATTAGTGGTTACGCCTTCGTATGATGTTGCATCCAAGTACAAAGAAACATGTTTAGTCAATAACACAAATTGATTTATCTTGGCTATTGTTCATAGCTTTACTACTTGTAAATTAGGTTCTAAGACTATTAGCCTAATTCTAGCTTCAATTACATGGAATCATGGTAAGATATATGCCTAAGCTGTAACATATAAGTAAAAATCACTGAATCATTGCATTCAATGAATGCACAAAGGTAGACTACCTCTTGATTTTTTTTTTCACAAGGCTAAGAGACCTGAAATTAATTACATACAGAGGTTGGATTCAATTTTCATATGTTACATGAAATCTCTTGTATCTCTTGCTCTGGTACTTGCCATTTGGTCTGAATCTTGTCAACTCCATCCCTTCTCCAATAGGTAGTGTTACATATTCAAACCCTTTCTTTTCCTTAAAAACCTGATCAGGAAACGCAGCTCCACAACCCCTTTTAGACCGACGAAGGTTGTTCATTACCACTATGCTCCCATTTGGATTAAGATTCATAATCTTCAACAACTTCAAGTGTTCTTCAACCTTGCAGTCGATGACCGCAAAATCAATACTCTTGAACCGCTTCACCACCACAGAAGGATCGATACCATAAACAAATTCAACAATACCATCGAGACCATTTTCTAGAAATAGGGTTTTGCTCATTTTCTCCACATACTCGTGATGATGATTAAGAGGTTGAGTAATGCAGACGACTAGGCGGCCTCCGGTCTGTTTTGCGGCCACAGTCAGTGAAACAGTCAGCGGCGTTACGCCTTCTGATGTGATCTGTACCATTAACCTTGCTCTCTTCCCAGCTGCCAAAGCTGATACAAACTCCATGCATTTTGGCTCTATGATGCAACTTGTGCTTCCGAAGGTGCTGCTGTCGTCTTGACTGTTGTGAACTTTACACTACAAATAGACCAAGTAAAGGATGTCATCAACCTTTGCAGAGAAAATTCAAAATGAACTACATATCTAACTGCAAAACTGGAAGAGACTGAAATTGAAAGATTGCTATAACTTTACCAGGTGAAGAGTGTGGAGGTAAGCTTGCATGGCAGATTGAGGACACCATTCCATAGCCATCATGAGTTTCAGAATTACTTTGCTAACACAAAGAGAGACTGTGTCTTTCAAGTTAAAAAGCTTAGGTTCAAGTTGTGGAAGGATCGAGATCTTTACCTTGTTGAAGAATATCTATGAAGCTAGAGGGCATATTTATAGAAGCTGGAAAAAACTGGTCGCTCACCCTGCTGATATTATTAGTTGTTTAAGGTGATGGGGTGTCTTTCACCGCCCATTGCGTAATGACATGTGGCGTAAGAAAGGAGGTGATTTGCATGCAGTAGGTTAAATCGTGGCACATTTTGGGCACTTTCATGTGAGGAATATGATCGGAATTGCTTGCTCCTGGGTCTACTGGATGTGCAGGAGGACACTTGTCACCCTCCAAAACACGTGGAGATGGATGACACAAGAACTCAATTATTTAGTTCTTGCTGAAGTCTTTGCTAAGCATACTCCAAAGTCTGCTCATGAAGTCATAACGATATTGTAATCTTTGGACCAACTCAAGTCTGCTCGTAAAGTCAAAATGATGAATATCAATATTTCGACCAACCAATCTCTTGGTGCATTTCATGTGAACACATACTTTGAACGAGTTCATGTGTTTTACGGTAGAACACACTTACACCTAACTTAGTTGTGATTGTGACTCAATTTCACTCTTGTAATGTGACGAGAAAGAAGACCAAGAGGAGAGCTCCTACCATTCTTGTAATGTGACGAGAAAGAAGACCAACAGGAAAGAAGTACTTTGTTCACTACTTTTCCATCAAATTTAGCAAGACACAGGTCTCAAATCACTTGAACAAGAGGTGGGTGTTTTATTCACAGTGGCTTGAGCATTGAGGGTCAGTAGAATGCCTGCGCAATTGTCTCAGAAGAAACTTAAATTGGTGCACATGTAGAAGCAAACGGCTGCAATACTCAGAGAGTCGAAAATCATACTGGAATGGTAGTTCCTTTATTTTCCTTGAAGAAGATACAAACATTCTTGGATTAAGTCTTTTTTTTTTTTTTGTTTTTTTTTTTTTTTTTTTTTTCCCTTGGCTTGACAAAAGAAAGTGTGATAGGTGTTGGATACTTAGATTTCCACAACTCTGGAGTGCACAACACAGAGGAAACTTGGGGTAAAGAACTAAAGATAGAACTATAACTCAGCTTTATGTAGAAAGTATTATCATGTAAAATAATAAAATTCAAGAATACAGATCAAAACATTTCCCTCTACAATTTGCCAAAGTTAATTAATTACACGGCAGTGAAGCATCTGTCATTTTTTTCTTTCTCTTTTTCAAAATTACAAATTACAGTGTAGGAGTTCATGGGTAGCGTGATACCCATCACCTAATCAATATCTTTTACAGCATCCTGAAACCAACAACAGAAAACCAGCCAACTCAGCATGGAGAAAACAATTGCCTTCTTGCCTAACAGTTTTTCAAGAGAACAGTAAGATGTATCTACCCAGCTTTTAACTTGGCATCTTGCTTCCGTTGTAAAACTAACATTTAGGTACCAAATGGTGCACTAGATCCAACAGAGGTGGGAGACACTTGTATAGTTATATATTAGAAATATGATCATTAATGTGGTTCTTCTAGGCTTCTAGCACTCGTCTTAAATCTGTCTCCAAGGTACGACCAGCATAACAAATAGTAACTACGCTAGCGGGTGGAAATGGCTGATTCAGTATTGTAATTGGATTACTCTTGTGAAGCATATTACCTAGTGAACTATGTAACGCTTCCGAATAAGATAAAAAAATTTCCTAGTATAATGCTTGTTGATGTGGGAATTACCTTTGCTAATCGTGTTACATAAGCAGCAGCTAATGCTGTGACTAATAGTCCAGCGGCTAGCGTCAACAGCTGACCATTTCCTCCTGGCAATCCAACATCAGATTCTTCTTGCTGAAACATCAACCAAGAGAATTTTCAATAAAATGAAATGAAATTTAGAGACGGATATAAATCTCAGGAGAAGGAAACACAAAAACTGTCAAATTTAACTCCAAAGTGTCCTTTCTACATATGGAGCAGCCCTGTTGAGACCAATTATCAGAAACTTATTTTAGGCAAGGAAATAGATAACTGGATGGTTGTAACTATGGGCTTATGATAAAGAGAGACTCACTGATCTACATGTAAATATGAACTGTAAAAAGTCCATCTTGCCTTCAAGATTACCTTCGAGACCATCTTCTCACCTATTCTAATTATTTCAAGTTCTTCGATTTTTAGCATTACGCTCATATCACATGCATTATTACATTAGAGCCCAGTGTTGTGGATGCAAGCATGAAACCTATGGATCTTGATGTTATCTGACACTTTTCAATTTTCCAGACTAGTACATCAACCACAGAACCATATCGAGGTTGATACCTGAATTGCATCTGGTACCTATCAATCCATCAGATAAAGTAATAACCCACTAAGGTTTGACACTTTCTCTCTACTCAGAACTACTAGATATATCTAAAATTGTATTACAATTAACATCTTTTGTACTATGGTTACTCCGTATCTTATTTTGATGGATTCTTAGCTTGCAGATAAACATAGAAATCTATAAACATCAATATTATATCTAGTAAAAAACCTGAAAGTGAGTTTTGATGATTAAACTAAATGAAGTAAAAGTCAAGAATTCAATAAATATTTTTGTTTGGATCCATCGTGTCGATGAATGGTTGATATTTTGATTTCCAGAAGGTTAATTCCTTTGTATACGAAAAAAAAAGAAAAAAAAGGTTAATTCCTTCTTCATAGTTCATACCCGCTCACCGACCTCACACCCCCAGCCCCTCCCAAGAAAGGAAAAATATATAGAACTTGAGAGAACACGTTAAAACAGGTTTAGCTGACATAGAATTACCACAACACAACAGGAAATAACGAGAGAAACTCACAATTATGGCTCGCCCAAATGCACCTGCACTCACATAAGCCCATGTTCCTGGAAGCATCCCCAACCAACTGCAAGAAGATTATATAAGCTTAGGACTAGAGAGTAAAAGTTTAAAAACATCTTATACAGTTCATGACATTAGAGACTACTACTCCTTAATGAAAATACCAGATGGCCATCATCCTCATTTTTCCAATGGTTTATGAACTGCTTAATAATCTTTACAAACTTGAAAGAAGCCTATATATTTACATCATGAAACATCAAAACTGCAACTGAAGAGCAAGAAAAGAACTAATATCGTACATACTTGAAGGCTTCTATGACTTCTAAATAATAACAATTATCCTAGGATAGGACAGTTCAAGCTAAAGTTTTGGAACTCTGGGAACGTGAAAGTGTTTTTAAACCCTTATGAGAAAAATTTTTGAACCCCTATGAGAAAAGTTGACAGCAACATGAATGCATAAGGGCATTCAATAATAATTTTTTTAGTCTAAGCTTAGTAGGTCAGTCAATTAGTGACTAAAGTAATGAGTTCAAGCCACAAAGATAACAACCCCATTTAGAGCTTCTACACTTCAAGCTGGTCCAAAGTAACCCGCCAAATAGATTTGAGCTTGGCTAAAGCACTCGGCTAAGAGCCCTACAAATTGGGCTAAGCTCGAACAGGTCCTAAGGCTCAGCCAGTTGGTACGCTCAAGAACAGCCAGTAAGAATATTTGTATAACAACCAACTAGAAATATAGGAAATCAAAAATCAATCAAGAGAACAAGAAGTACTGTAGAACAAACCTTCCCAAGACATAAGGGACAAACTTTACAGATGTCAGTCCATATAAATAGTTCCCCAGAGAAAAAGGAAGCAAAGGGCTCAAACGGAGGAGAGTGACAACTCTGAAGCCATTTTCCCCGATAGCCTTGTCGATTGCAAGAAACTTCTTGTTTCCCTCAACCATTTTAAGAATACGTTCACGAGCAAAATATCTAGCTATCAGAAAAGCAACGCTAGCGGCCACCTGAAATGGGTAAATAATATATGTGTTTAAAACTGAGTACATATAATAATAGTTTAATCTCTGTAAGCTTGTAAAGTAACTAACTTACCGTTCCGCTTATAGAGACTAAAATTGAGCCAACAACTGTGCCAAAAAGAAGACCAGCTGACATGGTCAATGGAACGGCTGGAATCGCTAGGATCTATAAAAACAATATTTTAATGTGTCAGATGTTAAATAAGACTGTTCAATTATCTACAGACATCTGAAGAGATGAATAATTTCTTGAAATATTGTATATTGTTATGAAAGACTATGAGGTAGTCGAGTTCAGACTTCAGAGCATATAAGAAAACATTTTTGCAATGTGACAGATGTTGAAAAAGACTGTCTGGTTATCTACAGAGATCTGAAAAGATGCAATGAAGAATTTCTAGAAATGTCGAATATTGTTATGAAAGACTAAGAGGGAGTCGAGTTCAGAGCATATAGGAAAACATTATTTCAATGTGTCCGATGCTGAAATAAGACTGTTTGATTATCTACAGACATCTGAAATACATGATATGAAGAACTTTTAGAAATGTTGAATATTATTATGACAGACCATGAGGCAGTCGAGTTCAGAGCATATAGGAAAACTACATTTCAATGTGTCAGATGTTGAGATAAGACTGTTTAATTATCTATAGACATCTGAAATACATGATATGAAGAATGAATATTGTTATGACAGGCTACGATGGAGTCGAGTTCAGATAATATAGACAAAAAAGGATTATAGCAATATATTCAAGGAATGGGTATCAGATTCATACTTCCAGTCCTGCATAAACTGCTATAAACAATGCATATCCTGCTGGACCATAACCTGTGCATCAAAAGCTCTACGAGGTTAGGGATATAGAACTTTTAAGTGAAACCAATAAATAAAAGCACAGCAGTTATGCTTCATATTCTGGTTTTGTAAAAAGGATAACCAAGCAAGGGACAAAGACATCAATAAGGGTTTCACAACAGATCACAAATGATGAGGATACTATTCTTTTTCTTCTTTTACCACCCAGTAGGGCTTGATCCCGGTAAGGCCCATAGGACAAACTCTTATTTCCAAACTTTAAAGAAGAGCTGTTGAAGGGAAATATCATAGTAACAGCTTTACAAATTAAGTAAAGCATGCACTACACTGCACTTTTACGACTTTACCTCAAAAGGAGAACCTTGGAAAAGAAAGCATTTGGTCATATTATAAAAGGTATTTGGAGGTGATACTAGTTGTACTTCAGTTGCAGTCTTTAGGAACAAAATGCCAGCAACTTCCTTAGCATTGTTTCCTTAAGAATTAGGCACCATAAACTTGGCAGGTTATCGCTAACTTGTGGGTTAGGAAACTCTATAGTGTTGTTACTTGTTAGCTTGAATTGATTGTGTTTTGCGATATATGTGGCTTGAGAGAATTGCTAGATGCTTTTGAAATCTGAGGATGATCTGGCTCATCATGATTAAAGCTACTCACATGAAGATCCCTGCTCTTAGGGGAAGCTTCCAGTTAGAATACCCTATACAATAGCAAGCCACCTTTCCACTGCAGTACAATTTCTTTTGATACATGTCCCAACTCTTACTAGTTACTACACTTGCAATACGCTACTTATCCACCTATTTTTGTTTAAAGGGACTGACAAGGCATAATGAAGATGAGAATTCCATTTTGCAAGGCAATGACAAACCAAACTGTTGCGTGTTTTTGACAGATTTTCATACTAAGCAACTGGTTCAAAGTTCACGCAATAGATTCTTCTTTCACCAATAAAGACTAATCAGCATGAACAAAACTCTAGAGCTCCTACTACAGAAATGTAAGTTCACAACCAATCAAAACACTCAATCCAGCTCGAAATTTTCAAACTTGTTCAGTATTACGCGATTAGAATCCAAACTTGTTAAGCATTACAATTTCAAACTTGTTCAGCATTAGATGAGCAAACAATCCAATATGTCAATGCAGACCATCAAAACAAAATCACATGAATTTTCCATGTACTAGTGCCCAATCCTAAGTCAAACTTTCATAGATTCCCAAATGAAAACACAAATCTAACCACCAATCCACAATTCAAAGCAGAATGAAGCTAAAAACTCGACAAGGGTACTGAAATTAAGAAACTTTTACCTTCAATGAGAGTCGTAAACTGATTCAAGAAGGCATTAACCTGATCCTTATACACATACCCAGCCGCACCAAACCCCCCAACCAACCCAACCAACAACAGCCCCGCCAAGATTGTACCTTTAAGCGCGAACTCACCCTCGCCCTCATCATCACCGCCGCCGCCAACTCCGCCTCGGCCGCTTTTCTCAATCTCGGCGCCGTCGTCGCTCTTGGGGTTGCTGAAGAGCCACTTGAGGCTCTGCGGCGGAGCGGCGGTGGTCTTCTGGAGGCGGGTGGTCTTGGTGTTGGTCTGCTTGAGAGAGGAGCATGGGGAGAGGAAGTGGAGGCGGTGGTGGTTGGGTTTGGGGGAGGAGAAGGGAGAGAGGGACGGCGGAGATGGAGGTGGCCTCAGAGTGAGGAAGAGGGTGCGCATTTTAAGCGGTGGAGTGTGTGTAGGATAAGAGCGGGAGGCTCACCACTGCCCATGTAATGTAGTAACTAACTTGGCATAAACAAGTCACTGGAAAGTTGTGGAAATCTGGATTGGCTGTGAGGGATGATAAGGTGCTCGACTGTGGTTTAGTTGAAGTGAAAGTCGGTTGTGATTGGGGGATGTTGTGTTGCGTTGTGAGTGGCCGAGGGAGTGCCATGTAGTCCCTTGGTTTGCCTGAGAATTTGCTCACCTGCATTTTTTTTTTTTTTTTTTAGTAACGAGAATTTGCTGACCTAAATGAGAATAGAGAGGGCTGTGAGCACTGAGCAGAGATATTTCCAAAATGATTAGTCTTCGGATGTGTAAATATTCTTAATCACTAGAGCTACGATATGATGTCTATAAAGCGAGTGTTTGAGTGAGTTCTAACAAGAACTAAGAAACTCGTCATAAAATAAAACTACATAGGTAATGGGTTAGACCTCGAAGGTGTAAGTACTCTTGATCACTAGAGTTACGATGTCTGCAAAGCTAGCATTTGAATGAGTTTTCGCGAGGACTAATGAACTCTCCTTAAAATAAAACTATTGGAAGTAGCCACATTTTGAGGTTAATAAGCCTATGTGGTTGATTCAATCGAATGAAATAGCACCAACTAGCAAAATTAATTTTGGGTTCCAACAAATAAGAGCAAAGTGAATAATAACACCCCAAAATAAGAATCGCTCTCAGGTATCTTCAGAATCATCAACTTGGGCAGGAACATGAGTATGATTATCTTCAAAATGGTTAAACGGGAAAGGACATGTCATTTGCTTGAATGCTTGATATACAATGTTGTTCCAACCTTGTATAATACAATCAAGGATTTAAAGAAATGAAAACAATCCAAGTCATCTGCTTTCCAGTTTTTCACTTGAAGATGAGGAACTGGCAGCTTGAGACAAATTTCCATTGAGTATCAAATTCAAGTCTGGCTTTGGCAAAGAAAATGTGATTTTATGAAGCTGATCATTTAGACTATCTTGCAGTTGTTGAGGTGAAAATAGTCCTGGCTTTTCAAGAGCTTTTACTGCTGAGTTTGCTACAAGACTACCCTGTAGGAATGAAGGAGAAGACATAAGAGAAATGAAATTTATTCTTCTCTTTGCATGAACTGTTGCTTGTTATGTTTTACAAGTGTCATCACACATAATAACTTGTGTCCGACAGGAGGACGGCCACCATTCGAGATAATAACATACGAGAGATCATTCAATATGCTAACAGTCTTAATCTATGTCATGTAAGTACTATTTTGCAGTTCACAAAAGAGTTTGGGCAAAAGTGCAAAACACAAACTTGCAGACAGTACACAGCACACAAGAGAACATTTTGCTAAGTCATCTTGGTCATCAATACCCAATCTTGTTGCTAGAAGTATAATATACGAGACAGGTAGCAAGATGGAGTAAGCACGTCCACAGCATACATATATGCATGATGAATCCTACTGCTTCCTACTTTATCTAGGATACTGCATCTGCATAACCTATTCGTCTCTACTTCACTAAAATTAAAACTTATATCCAATCTGGTAAAACTTATCTGTTGATAACCGCAACCAAACATATCCAGAAGAGTTAGACATGATAAGGGTTATAAAATAAAGGATGTAAATATAATGTATTTGCTACAATTCAGGTGTATTACAGCGAAGCCCACAAACAAACTGATCTTGTATTGTAAGCCACAGTCTGATCTCTCCAGGACAATATCTAATTGCAAAGCTGCTAATACATTAAGATGGTATCATTTGCTCTTCTTGCACACAGTTTTCCTGAATCCTGGGATCACCTAACTCTAAAGCAGAAATCCTCACAAAGACTCCACTCTTAGTTGCTGATCGACATATGCCTAATGAATTCAATCTGCATGTATCAGAAAAAGAATAAAAAAACAAAAACATTAGGAAGTTGCTGGCAATAGCTTGAAAGCAAGACATAGAGAGAAGTATTGATTGGCTAATGGTTACTGATTGCATTATGGCATTAAAAGACAGGGTCGAACTATATAATGATGATATTGCATTGCTTACTCCATTCACATCAGAGCATAAACGCATAAGACAGGGTTGAACTATAGGCACACATAATTGCTGACATACTACTCACATAATATTGCCACACTCACTGATACTTTTTGCAGTAAAATATCACTCCACAACTTGCTATATGAGCTGAGCTAACAGTACAATTGAGTAATGCACTATATATCATGTCACTGTGCAAAATCTTTATTTCATAAACCAAAAACAAATCTAACCTGGCCACTTAACGGTCAGCTAAATCTTCATATGACGTCATGTTCCGTGCTCGTTCTAGTATGGGCCTCCTAGCATGGCAAAGGAAATAGCAACAAGAACCCCTTTTATTGGAATAATTTTGAAACCGAATAGGTTTTTTGAACACATTACATGTGTTAAACCAATTATTGCAATATGAGGGTAATGGAAGGATAACACGGTATATAAGAAAAGTATCTTTAACAATGCATAACCAGTGGATATTGGCATCTGCACCAAAACTGCAAAGAAGAAAAAATGGAGGAAAAACAATAAGACACATTATATATATGGATAAGATATAGCACATAGAGCCAAATACAAACATTATATACATGGACATACCTTTCCTTCAGGTATTTTCTCAAGCTTTGTCGAGTCAAGATATATTCGTTTTCCTTATGAAGTATAACAAACATACTTTTTCCATCAAAAAGTATGTTTGCATACACAGGGTCATTTAGCTCATTCATCATGATTCCTTCATACTTACACTTGCAAGTCCCACCCTTCAAAGAGAAAACTATCCAGAAAAACACAAGAAAGAAGAAACTCAAAATTTATTAATTTCATGTTAATCATATGTAAGATATTTACATATCATAAAATGTTATTAATGCGTATCACATTATATTATTTGATCAATCCAAACCCATTAGAACTTTCAAAACTGAAGCCTTGAAACCATTCAACGTCAAAAGTTTACGTTAATCAAAGAAGTTAAACCGTTTTCCATTTATGGTTTGAATTCACTTGTTATTTTTTTATTTCTATTTTAGGAAATCATCTTAGTATTTAAAAACCAGAATAGTTGGAATGAATTAATCGAGCATGCAGTTTCAATCTTCAATGTCTCATATGTTTCCGTTCATATTAAAAAGTATATGTTTCTTAAGGGAAGTAACGATTCTTTATTCCTATTAAAGTTCTATTTTCTAGAAGTTTTTAATAAACAATACCTCTAAGAGGTCCACCAGTGTGAGGATCATCAAGTGTAGCTTTTATCAGTTGATCCTTAACAGCAGTCACGTCTATAGGGGTAGTCAACCTGTCAAAACCGTAAAAAAAAAAAAAAAACAAAACAAAACAAATGATAATTATTAGTTTTAGCCAAACATAAATAACATTCACTTTTTATTCACACGTATACTAAATACACGTATTTCTTCACACACCCCGTTTCACATTTTATAGGTAAATAAAATAACCTGTATCACATATGTACTAACATATAGTTTTCTATAATGGGTGTTATCACAATTGGTATCAGAACTTATATCTTATCTTATCGATGGTACTTGAATTCCAATTTTGATCACAACTGGTAAAACTTTTTTATTTCATTTTAAATGGTACCCATCATTGATTTAACTTCCTGTAACTGATTTCTTTTAGCAAACAAAGTTATTGGCATGGGTATTTTCATCAAACTACTCTTGAATATAGGACATTTGCTATGCACATGTCAACTTTAATGGAATTGAAAGAAAGTTAGTCATATATACTATTTAAAATGAAATTGAAAAGTTTAGGCATCTACTGTCATCAAAACTGAAGTTCAGGTATACCATTTGTGATACTTTCAACAATTACAAAACTAGATATTCATTCTTAGTATATACCATTGATGTATATGATTGTAATGACTTACATTCATCTATTCCATTTGGTATATATAAACCCTAAATTAACGTTATATGCTAGCAAAATATAAACTTGCAATAAAGCACCATTATCAGTTATGACTAGTATATAATATCAATTAAATGGAAAAAAAGTATTAAGGTTATTATCATACTCGTTAACTTGTGCTAATTGATTTGTTTGTTTTAATTAGAGAGTAATCACTCTTTTCAACTTGTTCCCAATCTAGAAAAGTCATGCTTGATCAATACGATACTATAACGAATTAGGAATGAGGTGGTGACTAGTAAAATGTTAAAAATAAAAAAAAATTTAGTTGGCATATATAAGGAAATATGTATATAATAAAAACCAAGTTTAGGGAGTTCTAACATACAATTTTAACTCAACTAATGCCACGCGGGAGCCGCTTCCAGTACCAAAAATTACTTCATTTCTATCACACGCCACTTTATAGTCATCTCCCACTTCAATTACTTGATATTTCTACAAGAGTAAAAGAATAATTAAATTTTTGTATTATCAATATTTGAAACTTTAGTTTAAACAAAAAGACTACATTCTAGATTATTAATCGCATACCTTTTCCTGAGGCTTCCAAAAAGATATGAACACTGTCGATGGTAAATCTTTTGAACCCAAAGGAGAGACTTCATGAAAATATTTACTTGCAACCTCGCCAACACGAGTAATAGTAGGCTCCTCTCCCTCTACCATGAAGTCCAATATTTTCTTCCGGACATACACAACCATTTCGTTACACCTATTTCCACCTCCACATAAAGTTGCATAAATGCCTTTGATGATAGGTACAAACTTCTGTTCAACTTCACTCATGAAACCCTCATATTCCTTCATATTAGTACTTGGGTTGTTATCTGAAAACACATAAGTGAACAATGAATACTGACACAAATATTCACAGAATGAGATAAATAAATATATACGCACACAACACACAAAGAAATTTACAATGTTGTACATACCTGTATGGATTGAAGCTGCAAACGAATCCACTCCAACAAGTAACTTAGTTGGCAACTGAATCCACAAAACTGTGGTTCCATGCCATGAAACTATATTATACTCAGCCTCTACCTCGGTGCTTGAGTTGACATTCCTAGCATTCAAAGGCAATGGAAATTTTAGTATCATGAACAAAACAAATATATTAACATGCCCAAGCAAACACCGATAATTAGTTAGAAATTCAAAAAAGAAATATAATATATTAAGTCACTGCTAAGGGTAGAGTCGTTATTATAAAATCATGGACGAAAAGAAAACGCTGATTATCTGTATAATCATCTAGAATATATTCTGGAAAGTAAAATGACATACCCCTCGAGACATTTCTCCTTACACAGATTAATATACTCATCTGTATATAACAATGTCGGAAGAGAGCGAGCACAACTTGATTCAATGTTGTCACACTGAAACTCCTTGAGCTTTTTTACAAACTTCCCCATCACATACCCATCCTTCTTGGGGCTCTCCTTCCGGTTTGGCATCAGTTTGTTTGATATATTGTGCAGGCGATTTACCAACGGTGGGGTATCCTCTATAGGAATTATGCCCCAACTCTTCAATACTCGAATGTATCTCAAATCCTTTGCTGTGTCTGTTGGGCAAACAATATGTAGGTCTTCAACCTTAAATTTCTTCAGGATCAGTGAAGAGTTACCACAAAGTATATCTGAACTTTGCATCTTCGGTCTCCAGCCATTGGCAAGCTTTAGTAGGACATTTAGCACTGACCTCTTCAAACTGACTGACTTCAGTTTCATGAATGACTTCGAAAGGTTATCACTAAAAAGTACCTGAAGAAAATATTAGAGAGCAGACCATCCAATTTCAGAAACTTTTGATAAGTGCACATCATCAGGTTCATAGAATTAGGGGTAACCAAGGAGTAATAACAAAAATCAATATCTTCAATTACCTTCCATCTAGCTTTTCTGAAAAGTAGACTGTCAGAATTAAGCAAATCATCTAGTTGGTCGAACTGTTTCTTCACTTGTAGTATGGCCTTGGCTAACTCCTTGTCTTCATCAGCATTAAAAAAGCATTGGAAATTTTTGGGGTCGAGGACCAAGGTCTCCCAAACAGACTCACTGTCACATAGAGTTCTTTCATTCCCCAGAATCCACAGCCAGTGCCTGAAAACATCGGAGAATCAGTAGTTATTTCCATTAAGCTAATTAAGAAAGATGCAAAAGCATACAGGTTTATGTAGAACATACCTTGCCCTTGTAAGAGCAACATTAATTCTCTGCATATTTGAAATAAACTCAAGAGACTGTTGGCAATTGGATCGTACAGTGGAAAATATAATGACGTCCTCTTCCCCATCACCCTGGAACTCGTCAACTGTCTTCACTTTCACTATAAATCCATCAAGATTATTATAATCCTGTCCAAGTTTTTCCTCGATTGCGACTAATTGAGCAGCATATGGAGAAACTACACCAATTCTGAGATTCTGTTTTGAATCAACCCATTCTGATTACAAAGAGAAGACCGAAAGCGATCAATTGCCATTATGAGAAGATAAAGGTGATAGAATTTCTACACTTCTGTGCTCGTTTGAGAAAATGATTAAAGGATTTATACTACACATGCTTAATGGATCAAAACTTACATTTATACTAAAGGATTTATAATAGATAAATAAATAAACCATATACAATGATCATGCATCAGAAGAAAAGAAAAAGAAAACCTATTCAGTCTTGTAAACTATATACATTCACCACCTAAATGGAACCAGACCCACCAGAAGCTATGAAGCACAGGGCAGATATAAGAACTCTCGCATGCAGTTCAATGACTTGTAGATGAGCTTTAACTTTCTAAACCGAATAAATATTTATCCTTACCAACACAATTTAAACTTTCAAGTCAATGCTATGCATACACCAAGACAATTTGAAATTTACTGACAAATATGACCAGATCAGAAACACAATATACCTTTGTACAAATCTCGCAGTATTTGTGAAACAATAGCAACCTCAACCATATTCTTCCGACTACGTTCATCCTCATACTTCAAGCATGATGTCTTTTGTTAGTTCCAGCAATATATGTCAGTTTAAAGAAAGAAGGAGTTACAAACATAAATATGTGATTACATCTAAAAAACCATTATACATAATTTCAGTGGTACACAAGTATTAGAATGAAAAGCAGGGAGGAAACATTTGTCATATTTCTTCATGAACTTTAAATCGAAAGATATGGTCTCAATATTGATAAATTATGACTGATATAGTAAAGGTTATTTAGATGTGTAAAAAGCTGAATACACCGAGTAGGTGAGTGCTTGCTATGGTGTGACTAGTATGACATTACATCTTACATCATCTATAGTTTATGTAACACAACTAGTTCCCATATTAGTGAATGTGCAAACTCAACTAATCAATATATACAGAACTTATCACAATTTACAAAGCTCTTACCACAGAATCAGTGCACAGAACCTCCTTGATAATCTTCAGGTTTTTGGACATGTGTAAAGCTTTCCATAATCTTCCATTTGGTATTAAGTTCACTAAGAAAACCACAAACAATGGTGCTGTGCTCATTAAGACTTCAAGCTCTTTGGAAGCTCTGATTTTAAAATAAAGAGAAGTAGTGTCATCCTTGTTCTCATTTTCTGACACTTCAGAGACTGAACCAAAAACCCACGACCTCCCTACCCTTTGTAAATCTGAATCAATTTCAGGTTTAGCATTTGCTAAAACAAAAAGATCACCAGGCAAAGTTTTATATGGCTCCTTGCCACGGTCACTGAACCTGTTTCGCCAGAAATCAACCTTGGTATTATAAAGCTTTCTTCCGTATGGCTTTGCATTTTCAAAAGAAACTACTATAGCATATGGTGCACTGTGAATAGTCTCCATACTGGAATGGACTTGTGCTTGTGTTTCTTCCAATAACGGATACAGATAACACCCGAAATAATGCTCAACAGAGTGAAATGAGTCAGGAATCTTTTCCACCTAGGATAACAAACACTCACAGTAAGTACTTACAAACAGATAGACAAACAATCAGTACTTACTCCATGTTTCATTTTTTTGAAACAATTACTCCATGTTTCATTGAAAACAACTTGTATTCACAGTAACAGCCGCCTTAAGAATTCTGTAAAGCCGTTTTTTACAAAAGCATGATTTCTTTACATGAATCTTAAAGATTTAAATAAATCCAAAAAGCTTTTGTACTCATAGTTTCAGAATTCAAACACCGCACACAATCAAAACAGAGCCTTTTTCTTTTGCACATCTATGTTCATCAGTACCAAATGAAAAACAAAACCCACAAAAAGAGTATCAATTACATTATTACATTGCAGTAAAATCAAAGGATGAGGAAAAATTAGAAAACTGAAATATTTGGGGTTCAAGATTAGGTCTTTCCGAGTCATCAAGATTTGGTGGGCTTTGAGCTGAAAAGTGTACTACAACCAAAAAGGAACCTCTTTTCATAACCGTCATCAAGATTCAAGCCATAAAACCTTTACATTCTCACTCATCTATGTTCAGTACACATAAAGACGTGACCTTTCCTCAGTGAAAACATGAAAGATGAGATTTTTATGAAGTGAAAACTAATACCTTGTTCTTGAAGAGACGTTCGTTGAAAACGTCATCAAGGGAGCAAGAGAACACTGTATCAGCCAAAAGGTTGGGTCTTTCACCCTTCTTCTTGTGTGAAACTTCCATCTTCACCTTTACCAACTCAAAGGCGCTTGCTTTCTTATCTGCATTAAAAAAAAGCATGTGATTTTGATTTTGAACCCAGAGTTGTGTCGAGAAAGAAAAAGAAACGATTTCAAGAACAAAAATGAAAGAAGTACATCACCTTTTCAACTCTCTGGGATTTAAGCCACCATGGAGAGTGAAAAGAGAGAGGTAACCTTATGAAGGCCTTACGAGTGACGAAGTAGCTCGACGAGGGCCAGGGTTTAGAAAATGAGCGCAAATTGTGAAGGCTTCGGAAGAGAGGTAGTTGTTCTCGGTCTTGGATACTGGGTTCGGTTGCTCTACCTATATCCCTATATTCCTATATTAAGTCGTGAATCGTCTAATCGTTTAGTAATTTAAAATTTAAAATAATCAGACGACTCACAGCTCGACGTATGCTATACACATATATACAGTAAAAAAATCCTGAATATTTATTTAGACATTGTTAATAAAGTATCATTGGGGTTCGGGACAAGGTTTTTCCAGAAAGTCTTTTATTTTTCTTAAGGAAGTTTCAGTCCTAAGTTCATATTTTGTCAGTGTTATATTATATCAATCTGGAGATATGGGTAGGCGAATTCAAACTAACTTTGTGTTACGTACACTAAAATTTTCATAGAAACTCGGAATTGTTGACATCAGATTCGAAGCAACTTTGTGTTACACAGGCTATTCACACATTTTGTATGAAAGTATAGTTTATGGCTCAATATCATATATATGGAAAGAACAGAGCATGGGACTGGAAAAAAATTAGAAAGAGAAGCACACTACTTAAGTAATCAAAACCTATATATGGTGTCACCTTTTTATGAGAAAGATTGAGCTAATTGTACGTAGTTCATCGTATTATGGATATACCTTAGGCAGGCTCAACGGAAGTGATCATTTCAAATAACTAGTGCATGGAATCGAACAGTTTGAGAGCCAAAGCTTGCTGACGCTCTAGATAACTGGGGTCAGCTACGAACCGAGCTTCATCCTTTTTATCTGCTCTCTCACCATCATCATCACTATCAAAAACGTACATAATCCTCCTCTTCTGCATTTGTTCTCTTCAACTTCATCTTCATATCTTCTCCACACTGCCTTATCTTTCAATCTTTGCATGTCTGCCTCCTTCAGCTCTTCCTAAGCCTCTTGAGAAATTCTTCTTTTTCTCGCCTGCAGCAAAATTAATAAAAATATCAGAACACTAAACCAAGCAGCTGCAAACACATCCACTTCATGCACAACATGCATGTGGGATATCAGTATGTCATCATATTCTGAACTCTGATTAGTTGGTACGTATTTGGTTACACCAAAGTAAATCCCTCACACACGCACACGCAGACACACGCACGCATATATATAATATATATAGGAAAACAACAAGAAGAAAGTAAATCCTACACACCATTAATAAATAGTAAAGCATTTCAGGTATAGTAAAGAGTTGGAACATATATGGATCTTTCCTGATAATGATTTTGGAACATAGGGACTCAAATTGCACCCAGCTGATAGCCTCTCGTCGCCTCTATCCGATTTATACATGGCAGCACGTACGATCCTTATAACATATATCACAAGGACAAGGAGGGTGCTCCTTAGAACACACATTGCCAAGCAGACATGTTCATTCGTCCGTGGAAGCACCTCCACCAGCCACTGGTCCTCTGAAGTCGGACCTGAATTCGACAGGAGTATTCGTGCCTGTTTGTTTGCAGTGTTGTTAGATACCCATAAAAGATGAGAAAACAAGAGTCTATGGGAGTCACGCGTTCGAGTATAGGTTTGTAAAAGATTAAGTCAATTACACAAACACCAGGATATTATAGAAGCTAGAAAAGAAACCACATAGTACGTAGAGAAGGCAATATCTCAAACTTGTTAACCAAAACAGAAGTAGAATTCAATAGTAAAAGCTTAATGGAAAAAACTCATACCAGGAGAAGAAGCGCGCGCATGCAGAGACTCTCGAAGGAGAGGGCGAGGTTTCTTACATCTCCATGTATGGGAGCTCGCATCGGGTCAATGAGAACGCGAAAGAACAATATATGCTATAGGTTATTTTTCTTTTTGATACGAAGAACAATGCTAGGGTTTCTTTCTTGGCACTTCTTTCTTATGCCTTTTATTTCCAAGATCGCAGTGGGCCGGTTCAAGTGTCACGTTTTGGGCCGGTTCAAGTCTCACGTTTTGGGCCAGTTTGTCATACTAGTTAACTTCACATTTTGTCAAAGCTAGATTATCAAGGTCCGTAGGTACATTTGAAGTAAACTTGTGTTGAACATCATACAGTTATCATAGAACTCAGGAATTAGTGACATTAAACCGGGATACGGCGAGTCAGCGAGAGGTTAACTAGTACTGGCACTGCATATTTCCACCCAACATGATACAGAACAATGCAAGTAGGCCAATACTTGTTTACGCAGTAATTTCTCATAACACATTCTATATTATACTATGATTCATGTATATGTTAGTATGATTCATGGCTCAATGTCATATATGGAAAATCCCATCAATAAAAAAAACATCATGTATATGGAAAGAACAGAACATGGGAGCTCAAACAAAAGACGAAAGAGAAGGCACCCTAAGTATTCAAAATCTAAGGTGACACACTGACACCTTTTTATCTAGAAGATTTCGCTCCAAACAAGTTCCACTAGTAGGATGGCAAACTTAAGAGACGAAACCATTTCGTGGCATAAGAGACCTTGTTCGTGGCATATGTACCTATGCGACGAATCATTGGTCGCATAAGAATCGTCGCATAAGTGGTGTCGCATAAGAATCTATGTGACAAAAAAACCTTATTCGTCGCTACACACTATACTATGCGACGAAAAACCTTTGTCGCACAGAAAAGAGGCGATGACACTGGTGTCCACTTATACGACAACTTTCGTCGCATCACTGTTCCGACGAATAGTTTTTCGTCGTTAGTACTTCTATACCGACGAAACATTTGTGAAATTGCCGACGAAAGGTTGGTTCACTTATGCGACGAATAAACTATTTTGGTTGCATAGATGTTCCGACGAAAAATATTTCGTCGTTAGAGGTTCTGTAACGACGAAACGTGGGTGCAATTGCCGACGAATGCTTGCTTCACTTATGCGACGAAAAATATATTTTCGTCGCATAAGGCTTTTCACTGAGGCTAGTTTTATTTGTTTTTTTCCTTATCCTCCCTGTTTCACTATCATAATCATCATGATCATCTACAGAAACTATAAAACTGCAAATTTAGCTAACAATAAATTTTCATATATGCATAATTTGTTCATACAAAATCTGTACTCTTTACTAACACCTTGAATTGCAACTAAACAAAACCATTCATTCATCCTAGCTTAGCTAGCCTATCCTTCTCCAACTGAACAAAACCAACTGCACAAACCTTAAAGGCTTTTCCATCTAGCTAGCCTATCCTTCTCCAACTAAAGAAAACCAACTGCACAACAACCTAACCTTAAAGGCTTCTCCATCTAAACAAAACCAACTGCACAATAACCTAACCAAAGGCTTCTCCATCTAAACAAAACCAAAATAGTGAAGCATGCAGTGATGTACCTAGCTAGTTCCTCTCAGCTGCATCAACATTTTCTTCTAGAGGTTGTTGGGAAGGGACTGGTGGAGGACACCCAGTCTGCTGCGCCATAAAAGACATCACTGCTGCTAGTTGCTGCTTCACCAATGTCATCTCTTCACTAACTTTTTGCGCAACCGCCTCAGCTTTTTCGGCCCTCTCCTCAGCAATATGTAATCTCTCCTCCACCTCATGAACTCGAGATCGTGGAGTGGAAGATGATGAATGTCGGACACCTGCTCTTCCAAGACCACGGTTTCTTTCCCGGCTCTTCTGTCGACTCCTGCTTCAAGCACCTTAAGATTCATAGACCACTCCAAAGGTGGGAGCTCAGCCTTCGGGATGTCAGGGTTTGCATTCTTCTGTGCATTTTTTTAATTCAGTGGCCTCTTTATGCATTTCCTCCTGCAGATAAGAGATAAGAGATAAGAGATAAGCTTGTAATTAGATTTGGAATTTAAATTCATATTGTAGTTGAAAAGCAGTTAAGGGTTTGATAAGCAGTGAAGGAAAATAAGTTGGAGAATGATGGAACTGTTATGAATCTGCTACATATTGCAGGCATGTAAATCTACTAAATGAAGAATTGAACTTAGAGACAAGCAATGAGAAACTGATATCATGACTTGATCTGCAGAAACTGATATTGTAGGTGATTGGTAGTGATATTGAACTTAGGGACAAGCAATGAGAAACTGATATTGTATTTGGTCTATTCTACCAAACTTGATTTATCCAAAAGTCTTTTCCATACTACTGAAACTAGACATTGTCATGATAAAGATGAGAAATAGGTACCCTACTCAAGCAAGTCTAATTAAACAAAATTGATCAAGATATGAACTGTCTTAATCAAATTGTCTCTTTGTTTTGGACTATACATTTTAGGATATATATGGCAGGGTATTGCAACGCTTATGCAGCAAGCGGATGATTAGAAGCACATAAAAGAGCACCATATTGAAATTTTTAAATACTCTGAACCATTTCGGGATATTGGTACAGAAAGTGTTTTTGATATCCAAAACAGGCTCTTCAACAAGATTTCACCTTAACAATTGGCTAGACTGAAAATAGCGACATAATTAAAATGTACTACCAACATGAATCTTCTCATATTGTTTGTTCAAACTGAAAAAGGGTTATAAGATGCAGCGTGGGATTCTGATTCCCTCTCTTGTGGCCTTGCTATGGTGGTCCGAAATGAGAAAGGTCTCCTTGTTGCTGGTTCCTCAAAGTTAGATGTTGCGCCATCTGCCATAGCTGCAGAAGCCAAAGCCATTGATCTTGGCCTCTGTTTAGCATCTTCTCTTTCCCTCTCCTCTTTTTCGCTGGAATCGGACTCTCTCTCCCTCATTTCGGCTTTTTGAAACCCTTTGTCGCTTGTGGATTGGTTTGCTTCAACCTTAGTCTCAAGAATCAGGCGAAAAACCTCAAGTTTCAAGTGAATTCACTGGTCTTGGACCAGCAGAAAGGCAAATTCGGCTGCGGACTTTGTGGCCTCTTTGTCTTTGCAGAGGGTGTGCTCTGAAGATTGGTTTTCCAACCCTCCATCCTCCCTCATGCGGATTTTACTTTTTGATGCAGCTTCTCCCCCTCCTTAATGGGGCAGATTGTCTCTTTTCTGTTTTTTTGTTTCAGTTTGTAGTTGTTTTTGCTTGTTTCTTTTCAATGAATTTCTCATTACCAAAAAAAAAAAAAAAACTGGAAAAAGGGTTATAAGAATCAAAACATACCCTGGCCCCAGATTTACTAGCATAACAATCAATAGGCAGACAGATACTACAAATGACAGTAAGCCACAGCAGAAATTCTGACAGTAAGCCACAGCCCCAGATAACCTAGCAATAACTTGCATTGATAAACCAGCCTTACATACTACTTTCCCAGATCAATACACCATTAAATTCTGGAAGTACAATCACTATACTAGCATGTAGTTTCATCATGATAAATACATCAATCCATCACAATAAAGTACATGCATCCTACTTATACGGTACTTCTCTTAGGAGTTATCTCAAGTTGAGCACATAATATGCTAGTCCATATAGAACATGCATAACTCAATTATCTGGAGACTACATATAACAATACTATGGACTCGGAAAAGATAACTTGATTTCTGGTGGCAAAGAGTGTCATTTGGCTTAGCTTCTAGGTGGTGAACATTAATCAAGATATTACTTAAGCATAAAACACTTCATGTTAAAGCCCAACGCTAGAATGGGATAAGTTTTCAATTTCATACTTTGTAGATTCCAACCAGAGGATAGGAAAGTCTGCTATCCTAAATCTCTAATCATGATTTAAGATTTCCCAACACTGAGGACACCCAGTGGTGTAATCATGCACTTACACTTTCATGTAGTCAACAGATCAACTGAAGCAGTAAGAAGTCAAATAACATGATCAAAACACAGAATCTAGACTACAAATGTCCATCTTGATTAGTCAAACAACCCCAAATTTTTTTTTCCCAACATGTGACGTAACAAACCAGAAAAGCTCAGAGTTGCACGCTATATATCCATATACATGATATATCAAACAAGTCTCAAAACCACCTAATATATCGATCACAAAGATCTGTGTCTAATCATAAATCCATATTATGTATAATTACGATTCAAGCAACAACTTGTATATATATTGAACCTCTCACTCTAATTAAGATACACCATACACACTACCAGAAAGTACCCAGAATGAATAGGTATAATGTATCAAACAACCAAACTAATAAATATATGCAGATGCTAAGCATATGGTTATACATCCAGATTAAAGTAATATACCTGAGGGTTGCTCTAAAAGCCAGCCTTCTAGTCCTTTAGTTACAATTAACAATCAGTCATGCGCAGCATCTATCCTCATAATAATCCAATACCATTCCAGACAATTTGACAAGCATACCTCATAACTCATCATCCCTCAGGTTCATACATAAATATTAAAGTGGCAGCAAAATATATTTACCTTGAAATCAGCCGACTCAAAGTGCCAGTAAAGCCAGTCCCACTCATCTTGCCTGTGTATCAAATCAGGCGGAATTGTTTCTCTCCCATACTTCTTATAATGCCTTGAAAAGTCCCCCTTCCAATCTCGATACATAGTACCCGTCTTATCTTCAAGCCACGCCCACATCCGTTTATCCCCAAAGTCAATATTAAAATACGGCTACAACATAAATTAACAACTCCTCATCAGACTACAAATTGAAATAATGAAGAAATAAATAGTAGATTCATCATATAAACATTACCAACTCCTAATCACCCTGTAAATTGACATGCATGAAGATAAAATAGTAGATTCACCCTATAACACAAACAAGTCCTTTTTACCCTGTAAATTGACATAATGAACACTAGAAATCTAATTGTCCACCCTATAACACAAACAACTCATTCACCTATAACACATCATCATCATCATTACTATAACACATTCACTGTAAATTGACATATAACACAAACAACACATTCACCTATAACACAAACAACTCATTCACCTATAACACATCACTACTAAATTGTAAATTGACATCATTCACAATAAAAACAACTCATTCACCAATAATAAAGTGTACTGGATTCTTACCGTAAGCCCATCTATCAACTTCTTCTTCTCAAAGTCACCGAGGCATTCCCAGTTTCCGGCCGACAATTTAACTTTGGATCGAATTATGCAACCAATGCTATTGACCAGGAGGCTGTTCACTGCTGATGAAGACAGTCCTCTGATGAAGTCGTGATACGCAATTTCGATCAAGCCGGTGCATTTCACAATACGCTTGACTTTGTCCAGGTTGCTGAACCCTCGTCGGCGTTTTGGGAGAGGTCCGGTGGACTTCTTAGTACTACGTCGAACACTACAACCATCGGACACGCCTGAGCTTCTGGGGCGACATCGTCGATCTCGTCCTCATCCAGTGGGGGAGCTGTAGAGGCAATCGAGGCTAGTGGTGGAGGTGGAGTCGTTTCACCATTTCCCGTCGGTGACAAAACAACAACATCTCCCGTCGGCCCCGTCGTATTCTCTGTCGGCCTCGCCGTATTCTCCGTCGTGCCGGAACCAAATTGGGCTGCACAAGCCGATCGCAATCTCTCAGACGCAATCTCCTTGGCCCTTTTCTTCGTCAATGGTGGCATGCTTGGGATTGAAACTCGGTTTAGATGGTTTAAGGTTTAGCGAAGTCGAATTGGGATTGAACCTGAGCGAAGTTTGGAATTGGGAGGACGAATTTGGGAGAGAAGCCGCGGAGGCGAAGGAAGCGAATTGGGATTAGAGTTTAGGGTTTCGAAATTGGGGAGGGATTAGGGATTAGGGTTCGAGTGATTTTGGGGAGGCGAATTGGGGGTGGTTCGAACTGGGTTTGAACCGAAATGGAGTTGATGCGAAACAGAGTTAGAACTGGGTTTGGGTATATTTGATATAGATCAAGCGACGAAAACCTGTTATTTCGTGGCCCAAACATTATATTCGAATTTTGGCCCAAATATTTGGTGCAAAACTCGTACGCGCTATATTTTAAGCCCTTTGCGACGAATAACTATTTTTCGTCGCTTATAACATAGCTGTAGCGACGAATTTAGGCTTTTTCGTCACAAAAAATAAATTAAGGTATATTTTCATTAAATACATTTATTTAATAATTAATCTTTTAACCAAAAAAATACATATGTTAAAAGAAGTCGTTATCCTCATACTAAAGTAATACATATGTTATCGAAATATGTCTAATAATAAAGTACTCAATCGTTATCCTCGTAATCCGGATCTTCTAGATCATCCTCAGGAATTTCATTTGAATCTTCATCTTCATTGTTAATGAAGTCGTGACTAGGTGGGATGTACGGCAGTGAACCGAAATAACCCTAAACCTGCAATTGGAATGTACTCGCCTTGTGGGAAGTGGATGTCGTTGTTGATGCGAATGGTGCTTGTGTCAGGGATGTCAAAATTTAAAGGCTCTTGATATGGTTCAAGAGCCATATTCTCAATATATTGTTCTACCCGGCCCCCTTGAAGTGTGGTTGCGTTAAAGATACTTCTATGCTCCATCACGTTAACTACTTTCCAACCCCCACCAGCTTTCAGATCATCAAGGTAAAATACTTGTTTTGCTTGAATGGCAAGCACAAACGGGGCATGCTCATACCAGCTTGTGGATGTATTCACTGATAATAGCCCGTGATCCATCTTCGTACTCCTCAGAAAAAATTTAGGTCAGTATTGAACCATCTACACTTGAACAACACAACTGTCATACTTGCTGGATATAGTAGTTCGATGACGGCAACAACAATTCCGTAGTATGCAACATTATCCTTACCCACTACCATGATGCCACTGTTCAGTGTCTTCCGGCGTTGATCTCGTCGTTCTGTCATGAACTTAACACCGTTGACTACACAAGTCGCATAAACATTATGTCCTTGTGGCATACACGCCAAATGATGCAACTGCGGAGAGTAATCTTTGTCTTGACGTTCTTGCATCCTCGTCACCTACAAACAAATAAAAATATATAAGTTAAAAATTATGATCGAAAAGGGCATAATTTTCCCCAAATTTTGAAATTGAGAGATTAAACGTACCCATTTTAGGAAATATACAGGAAACGTTTTCTTATGCCTCTCTTCATGCCTATTCTGATACTTAAGTTGAATAAGTCCCAAATGAGCATCTCTATATTCCTTGACTTCGTCACAGTGTTGCAGTACCCACCAATGAGCCTCACATAACTCATCTTCTCTTAAAATTGCTGAATTAGGTAAGTTACCAAACATTCTTATATCTTCAGAGACAATTGAAAGGTTGAATGTAGGTGTTCTTGCCGGGTCAAGGCCCTCTGTGTCGTCTGTATTATGGAGATGACTTCATCATAGTGTTGCAGTACCCACCAATGAGCCTCACATAACTCATCTTCTCTTAAAATTGCTGAATTAGGTAAGTTACCAAACATTCTTATATCACTACGCCAGATAATGCATCACACGACGGGGAAAAAACGTTGTCTGTTAAAGGTCAAATCCGTTGTTAATCCGATTGCTGTCTGATCAACATGTCACACAACGGCTAAAAAGAGCTTGTCTGACTAACTGACACACAACGCTACAATAAAAACTATTGTGTGATTCTCGGCAGATATCATCGACAGCTGCCGACACATGTCGAGCTGCTTCTCGACAACTGTCGACATATGTCGATGAAATATGCCGAAAGTCAGACAATAGTTTTATGTAAAATGTTGTTGTGTGAGCCTCGACAGATATTATCGACAGATGCCGAGCTGGTTCTCGGTAGCTGTCGACATATGTCGATGATATCTGTCGAGAATAACACAATAGTTTTTTCAATGAAAACCTTTGTGTGATTGTTAACTCACACAACTGTTCCTTTTAAAAGCTATTATGTGAATATCGACAGATATCATCAAGATATGTCGACATATGTCGAGGTCGCTCTCGATAATATATGTCAACATTCACACAACAGCTTTCGACATGAAAACTATTGTGTGAGGTGATGTTCATACAACAGATTTTCTCGATTGCATGGTTATTTGATTGTTAAAGAGTAGACATGATTTTTGCTAATAGGCATTGTGTGAATAGATACTCACACAACGTTACATTACAAAATAATTGGTTGTATAATCATTTTCATTAGACAACGTTGGATTGTCATTAATGTGTTGTATGTCCTACTAATTTACCAAATAAACAATAGCAACTAAAAAATATAGATATTGCATACAAACCAAAATCTCATA
Source organism: Fragaria vesca subsp. vesca (assembly GCF_000184155.1). Taxonomy (NCBI): domain Eukaryota; kingdom Viridiplantae; phylum Streptophyta; class Magnoliopsida; order Rosales; family Rosaceae; genus Fragaria; species Fragaria vesca. The sequence continues at coordinate 5,336,327 of NC_020492.1, forward strand.
AAATCATCCATCCACTGTATTGACCATTGTATATAGAATATCCATCAATACATATCTAAGATCCAAAATAAGTAACCTACAAAAACCACAATTCTAAAATCCAAAATCCAAAATGTACTCTACTACTATATTGACCAATATAATAATTCAAAGCTAGGTGTTGTGACATGTATAACTTCATACCAGTTAGAAGAAATCTGCATACATGCATGCTAACTATTTTGCTTCATCTTTGGTGCAAGTATTTCATTCCCATAGACCAAAAGATTCTAGGTCTGCAATGAAAAAACAGGAAACTCACATTTTTATCGTCCACAAAATTAATATAGACCAAAAGATGTTTCATATAGTACCTCAAGATAGTGGTTACCATCGATTGTCTTAAGGCAAGTGATAAGTTCATTTGCTGCTTTAGTGAAATTAAAGTCCTTGAGACATTCATCTAAGTTAACATAGACAAGTTTACTTTCATCACATTTAAGCATTTGAAGGAATACGGATAATGCACTAGAAAGGTAGTAGACTTTTAGCACCATTAATTGAGTAATATCTGCAAAGAGTTTTGAATCATCCCTAATGATTGCCTAATAATTCACACAGCAACAGCAAAAAACAGACTTCTAAAACTAAATTTTTATAGTAACACAAGAATAACAGACCTCTAAAGTAGCCTTCATACATAGTTCCTCTAGAACCATGGACAAAGTCAACAACACGTCTTCCCCCCTGTTTATGATAAAACCAATTAAATATTTTACTATGAGAAGTGAAGTAGAGGCATAGGGAATAGGTAAACAGAAACAAAACTGTTAAGTGTGTGGTCAACTAAGAAGAAAATAGGTGATACAAAATTGTACGTTATCCCAAGGAGTACATGCATAAAGATTTTCCGTTTAATGTGACCAAACTCTGCTTAAGTGAAAATTAAGAAGGGTAAGGTGATGGGTGCATGCATATGAAAGTAATTACTTTTAGAGGCTCAAGGCTTCCCTTCGCCACAGGCACACCTGGTTGCCTTGTGATCTTACACAATTCTTTGCTCATTAAGCACTATGTACCCACAGTAAGCACTATGTACTTATTAAAGATTGAGGTGAATAATCAATTCACCATTTAGATATTAAAAACATGAAATGGTTGAGCAAATTACTCACTATATATGCATGTTTGTCATGGAACTCATATGCTTAATGCAAGATGATATTACCAAAGCATTACCTGAGTCCCTTGCCATAGTTTGAGAGATCTTTTGTCTTCAAACTCTGCACATCAAAATCCTAATCAGAGCACAAATCTATGATTAGCTACATACAGACAAAAACATGTCTGTATAGGTAATCATTCTCTTACCATATGTCTACACAGTCACACAATTAAAACAAGAGATAGGATGCTTAAACAGATTTTCACTCAAACACAATTATACAAACCAGCATACTGCAGCAGTCACCTTCACACTAAAAACTGTACAAAACCATTTGGAAGTTGACTTTGATTTCTTCTAAAGACTTGTAGTAGACACACTAAAGAAGCTCTGAGAGTTGGAATCACTTTAAAACGATTTTTCTTGAATTAGTTATGGATTTTCAAAGTTCAGCTACAGTTTCAAGATTGTCTGAAAATTTTCTGCTAAAAACCTATTTAAAGTATCGGAAAATCAAAACTGAAACTATATGTGACACAAAACTTCAAGTTATTGAACATAAGCAAAACAATGTTTCAAAAAGACGAAAACAAACAAAAATTACAATTTAAATGTAAGAGAACATCAGCTGCATTAGATTACTATAAGGTAAACTAATGTAAAGTTCTAAATTCTAATCTTTCAACTAACTTTAAGCAACCCAAATCTAACTTTCAATTTAAGAAACAAATAACATGTATAAGTACTTTATAATCTAATCTCTATATCTGTATAATATCATACCAAATCAAGCAAGAATCATCGGCAAACATTGAGACGAAGAGCAAAGGAACAAAATCAGAAAATGTATGCCTAACTTCCTGACCAGCAGACATTTTTGGCTAAAAACAGTATAGCTCAGCTAAGAATTTCAGGTTGGTCTCTTCATCACAATTGTAAAAGACAACCTAAAGATCAATCTGGAACTGGAATCGCACAAAAAGGAATTTTCTACAATTACTAATGATTTTTTAAAGTTCAGTTAGAGTTCCAGTTTTTCTTTGAAAATTTACTGATAATTACCCACCTTAAAGTTGAACAGAGGCTGAACTTGGACCTTTGATTCTTTGTTCCCTTCAGCTCCTCCCTACCATTTAGCCATATTAGAACTGTCTTAACAAGTCTTTCGAAGGAACCACCATCGCCGACAACGGCAGAAGAAACTAGAAAACTCAAAACTTGACAAAACAAAGAACCACTCACCAAGCTGTGTAGAGCCTGCGTATTCCCCTATCCTTCCCTTAGGAAGCTGCCCAGGGAAGTAGAAATTGCACCAAACAGTCCGGCCCCCAACCCCCTCCTCCGCTGCGCCAAGCCCAGCCTCCTCTACTGACATCTCCAACCTCGAACCAAATTGGAAGAAATTGAACTAACCAACCCAGAAACCTAATTAGAGAAAGGAGAAGAGTACAAACCTCAAACCAAATTGGAAGAAATCGAGTGAGGAGCCAAATGGACGAACCCCCAAATCGACGAACCTTAATCGAGTGACAGTGGCTTAGTCTCGATTGAGAGAGGAGTGATTGAGTTTGAGAGAGAAAGAAATTGAGAGGAGTGATTGAGAAGAAATTGAGGAGGGTGAGAGCGGTTGAGTTCGAGAGAGAAAGAGAGAAGAGAGAAAGGGCGATAGGTGAGAACGGTGACAGCGGTTGAGTTCGAGAGAGAAAGAGAGAAGAGAGAAAGGGCGATAGGTGAGAACGGTGAGTGTGTGTGTGTGTGTGTGTGTGTGTGTGTGTGTGTGTGTGAGCGAT
>NC_020492.1:5339905-5372813 GCF_000184155.1 Fragaria vesca subsp. vesca
AAGTCTGCAACTTGGCATGAGAGATATATCGTAACAACAGATATATAAAAGTATTGTGTGATAGTTTAAATTGTATACATTCACACGACATTTATTTGTTTCACTGTTGTGTAACAACACCAAGTTATATGTCAAACTAGAGTCAGGTTAGAAGCAAAATGGGCCTCATTTTTATCTTCATTCAGACAACAAAATATTGTCCAAAGTGTTGTACTAGTTTAAGGAAAAAAAAACTGGAATGATCTCAGACTATCCACACAACGGATGAATGTTTCTGAACGTTGTATGAAGCATTTTTGAAATTTGTACAACTCTGCTATTATGTACCGTTGTGTGAAAAGTGTCGTTTGTTGCACTTACTGGCGTAGTGTATCTTCAGAGACAATTGAGAGGTTGAATGTAGGTGTTCTTGCCGGGTCGAGGCCCTCTGTGTCGTATGTATTATGGAGATATGACTTGCAATACGTTACACACTCATGTGCAATGTATACGTTAGCTATTGATCCTTCTGGTTTTGCTCTGTTTTTAACAAAACTTTTATACCCACCAAGTTGTCTAAAAATAAAATAGTTAGTACAAATGAAAATATAGGGAAAATATGTAAATAATAATAATGTATGATTAGGGATTTAGAGTTATAACCATACCTTTCTATGGGAAACATCCAAGTAAAATGTACTGGACCAGTACAATGTATGCGTTAGCTATTGATCCTTCCGGCTTTGCCCTGCTTTAACAAAACCTTTATACCCACCAAGTTGTCTAAAAATAAAATAGTTAGTACAAATGTCTGATTTCATTTCAACAACATCTGACTTCTTCAACTCTCTACTGCATAATCTCTGCCAAAACCTGGACAAGGCTACTAACGGCTCCACCACATCATGATGCAAATATGGTCTGATTACCACGGGAAGAAGACGTTGCAACAAAACATGACAGTCATGACTCTTCAATCCATGTATCTTATGTTCCTCCATCTTAATACATCGAGCTATATTTCCTGCATATCCTTGAGGATGCTTAACATCATTGAACCAATTGAAAACTTTAGGCTTGAAAGCGGGCTTCACCGAGTAAGGTGCAATAGGCATAAACACTTGTCTTGACGCCGTCCTTTTTACCCATAAGTGACGCCGTAAGCCCATGTTTTGTAAATCATCCCGCGCTTTGATACTGTCTTTTGTCTTGTCTTTAATGTCGAGAATTATTCCCACCACATTGTCACAAATATTCTTTTCTATGTGCATGACATCTAGGTTGTGTCTAATTCTCAAAGTGGACCAGTAAGGTAATTCAAAGAAAATACTCTTATGATGCCAATTGTCAAGTGCAGCAGGACGCACAGGATTTTGGGCCAAGACATCTTTATCACTACTCAAATATCCAAAATCAAAAGAGTTCAACTTGTATAAAATTTCATCCCCAGACTGAATAGGGGTGGTTCACGATGCTCTTCCCTGCCATCGAATGCATCTGCATCAAACCGCCATTCATGATTCATTGGAAGCCATCTACGTTGACCTAGGTAAACAATCTTGTCCGCGTGACGACCAGCATCAACGTTCTCTAAGCAGATGGGACAAGCCTTGTACCCTTAAGTGGTATGAGAAGATAACATACCGTAGCCAGGAAAGTCGCTGATTGTCCACATCACGACTGCTCTCATCCTAAATGAAGTTTTACTATGTCTGTCAAAAGTGGGGGATTCCATTTTCCAATAATTCTTTTAGCTCATCAATCAACGGTCTCAAATACACATCTAGACACTTTCCCGGAGAATTGGGACTTGGAATTAACAATGCCAGAAAATTATATTCCTTCTTCATACACATCCACGGTGGTAAGTTGTACGGCATTAAAATAAGATGCCAAATGCTATGAGACAGAGTCATATTGCCGCTAGGATTGAACCCGTCTATTGCTAGTCCGAGCCTTACATTTCGAACGTCTTCCTCAAAATCAAGAAATGATGCGTCAAAAGATTTCCAAGCCTCCCCATCTGAGGGGTGTCTCAGAACACCGTCATCTTCCCTAGGAAGACCGTGCCATCTCATCTCCTCTGCAGTCTCTGATGACATGTACAAACGCTGCAATCTCAGAGTTAACGGGAAAAAACGAAGCACCTTCACAGGAACAGGTTTCTCTTTATCTGAAAAAGCCTCTTCATCATACCTCAGCCCATTACAAATGGGACAGTAAATAGCATGCTTGTAATCTCCGTAAAACAGCATGCAATTATTCTTGCAGGCATGGATCTTCACATAATCAAGGCCGAGGTCGCCCAAGATCTTCTTTGTTTTATAATGACTCTCAGGAAGTCTATTTACAGGAGGAAGCAAAGTTTTGATAACTTTTGAATAGTCTCCATAATGTTCATTACTCGTTCTGTGCTTTACTTTCAAATGCATCTGTGACATGATGGCACTCAAAACTGAAACTGGACAGTCATCATACACTGGTGTCTAGGCTTGTTCGAGAAGCCTGTTATACCTCTCATACTCAGACATGTCAACTGCCTTATTGACATTGGGGGCATCATCATCAACTGCCTCTTCTTTATATCTTGAAGCATACGGGAAAACATCATGTAGCATATTCATAGCGGGGTATATCGAAGGGCCGGCAGTACCACTAGATGACCCAACTTCATAAATGTAACTTGCTCGAAATTCCGCTAGTGTAGGATTATTTTCCTCCACCTCACCGTGTTCCGTCCATATAGTATAATTATTCCACATACCAAAATTTGACAAGTGTTGTTCCATACCCGATCGTGTCTGCCAATCGTTGCACATACATTTTCTACATGGACACTTGTGCCACTCAATTCCTGGGGCAGCATGATAATCAACAAATCTCAAGAAATCAAAGATTCCCTGTATATACAAGTGGTGACACCTGTCGTATAACATCCAGCTTTTGTCCATGTTTTGCATCTGCTGTCATATAAGAGAAACAACAAATAAGCATCAAGTATATAGCAACAAACCAACATTAATCATACAAATATTCGTTTCTTCTTCACCTTATGCCTCCGGTTAGGGTCTTAATCCCATTTAGGAGAATAAGACTTTGTTAAGAAATTTGCTGCTTTTTTGTTTCGATTTCGATGTGGTAAAATTTCGGCAACATCTCCTTACAGTTCCCCAAGTGCATGAATATCTAAGTCTAGTATGCACTCGAGGAACAATACAGGAGACTCTGTCGAAATATATATACCCACAATCGAAACCAAAAACAAAAGAACTGCAAACCACATAACAAAGACTTATTCTCCCAAACTGTCTAAAAATGGGACAATTCAAGAACCATTTTAGTTTGTTGCCAAACCAAAATCATTCTCGAACGAGATTTCTAAGGTTAAACGTGAATGAAAGAATTTAACCATTCTTATATTCATCGCGCTAAAAAAACACAACATCATTCTTTACATATATATATATATATATATAACCAACAAAATATATATAGTTATATATATATATATATAGATTATTTTATACTGGAAAACATGGTCTTCATTTTACTGGAATTCTTCACCGGAAAACATGGTCTTCTATTTTTTTTCTTTTTTAAATAGGAGGAAACATATATGGTCTAAACAAGGAGGAGATTTAGCTATCATCAACAATTCAACAACATCATCATCAAAGATGGGTAACCCAAAATTATCATCAACAGACAACGCACATCATCCTCAAAACTATAAATGGTAAAAAGAAGAGAATGAGATTATACCAAGTTATAGTTAGCTAATGATCTTCATATATATATGAGTATAAGGTAGACAAAGCTTTCCGTCACCAGATTGGATGATTTCTGTCGCCAGATTTCAGCTCCACCAAATTTTCTTCTATTTTAGATCTGGGCAGCGAGGCAGGAGATATAAAGTCGAAAACACTTATGTGACGAAAATTTCGTCGTATTAGTATTAAATTTCATCTCATAAGATCAAAATTTTGCGACAAACTTAATGTATTCGTTGCCTAAGATGAAACTTAAGAGACGAAAAATATTTCGTCTCTCAAGTTCTTCCTTCGTCTCTTAAGTCAAATTTTCATCGCTTAGGTAATGCCTTATACGACGGTTTAGTGTTTCGTCGCTTAAGTATTGCGACAAAATTTATACATTCGTCGCCTAAAACAGGTATTAAGAGACAAAAAAATTTCGTCTCTTAAGTCAAAGTTTCGTCGCTTAGGTAATAATTATGCGACGGTTTTGTGTTTCGTCGCTTAAGTATTGATCTAAGCGACGAAGTGTTTTTCGTAGCATAAGTTATTACCTAAGTGACGGATGAAATTTCTTCGTCGCATATGTCCTTTTTTCTAGTAGTGTTCGTATAATGGAAATACATAACTTTTGGCACGTCTCCACGCAAGTGATCATTTCATACAACTACTTGTGCATTAAATGTAACAATTTAAGAGCCAAAGGTTGTGGATGCTCTATACAACTTGAGTAGCAACGAACCCAGCTTTATCCTCCTTTACTCCTCTCTCACCATCATCGATCATCACTATCAAAGTATATTTTTGACCTTTTGTGCAATCAATTATCATATGGCTCTTCTTCGGACTCAGATACGTCGTCGTCCTCTTCTTCTGCATTTGTTCTCTTCAACTTGTTGGCGTGAGTCATATCCCCTAATATCAGGGATTGTGAATATTTTGCTGTTATTATGATATTTTGTATTATTTCCTTGTAATTAGTTTCCTATTAGGTATTGGTATGTCTTGTATAAATAGTCCATTCCTGGAGAACATGAATAGACAGAATAACAGTTTATCAAATCCTCTGGTTCCTTTTGACTTGGTATCAGAGCCGATCAAGATCCATTCGGACTCGATTGGTTTTGTTCCGCTGCGAATTGAAGTTCTTTTTGTTTTTGAAGTTTTGGCGTTTGACGTTTCTTAGTTGTGAAGGTAGCTTTGTCTGATTTGGGAGGTTTCGAGCAAGCTATTGTTTAATCAGTTGAAGTGCAAATTTGTTTAATTGGTGTATCAAGCAGATCTTGTTTGATAGTTAAGGTGGCCTTGTTTGATGTCCAGGGACTTGGCTAATCTTTTTGGCGGTGTTAAGTGGTGTGGTATTGTATTCTTTGAATATTTAAAGGAGGAAGAATGGTGGATTTGAAGATTATTGGTGGGGAAGACTCTCAGAGTTCTGGAGAGAAGAGTCTTGCGACCCAAGAGATTGTTGTTGTTCAGAATGTTACCGACAACTCTAGTTTTGGTGTCAAGCTTGATGGCACCAACTATCAGTTATGGCAGAGGCTTATGAAGATTCATATCAAAGGAATGGGAAAGTGGAGTTATGTTGATGGTAGTGCCACCAAACCTGCTGCAGGACCAAAATTCGATGAATGGGATACGGCAAACACTAACGTGATGGAATTCTTCTCAAAGCTATGACTCCGGAGGTAATGGAGTTGTTTTCTAATTTTGATTCTCCCAAGACGATTTGGGACTCTGTTGCTGCAACATACTATGATGGTAATGACTTTGCTCGTGTCCATGAGTTGAATGTGAAAGCCTTTCAACTGACTCAGAGTGGACAACCTGTGGCAACGTTTTATGCGAGTTTGAAGACAATATGGCAAGAGCTTGATCAAAGAAACCCAAACCCTATGACATGTGAAGCAGATATCACTTCCTACCGGAAGGAACAAGACAAGATGCGTGTTCATGTCTTTCTTGCTGGTTTAGATCCTCACTTTGAAGGACCAAAGAATGAGCTCTTGCGCCTTGCAACTCCACCTACTCTAGAGCAAGCTTTTTCTTATATCCGAAGAGATGAAGCCAACAAAACAGCTGCAAAGGGTCTTCATACTGAAATTTCTGGTTTAGCAATCCATGCTACACCGCCACCTCAACCTCAGATAAGGAACCCTACCCTAGTTCCATCTTAGAACCAGTCCTACCAACCACGAAGTCAAGGATATCAGCATGGTCAAAATTATAATCAGTTTACTTGTCACTATTGCAAGGAAGTTGGCCATATGAAGAGCCATTGCCCTATGCTCCGAAAGTTTAATTTTAACAACTCTAGTTGGAGAGGAGGCAATAACACCGGAGGACGTGGAGGTCGTGGTGGTAGAGGAGGCAAAGCAGCAGTCCAGTTAGTGCCAGAACCAGACTTCTATGGCATTGGAGGGCAAGACCCTTTGGGTAATGTTTCCTTGACTAAGGAAACCAGAGGTAAAATTGGTGTTGCTTTACATGTTTCTGACTTTACTGGTAGTGATACTTGGATTATTGATTCCGGAGCGTCCGATCACATGACCTATGATAAATCTTTTTTTATGTCTTTGTCATTCCCTCATATATCCATGTCTCTAATGCCAATGGCGTGTCCTTTCCGGTCTTAGGTGTTGGGTCTATTCAGGTTACACCATCCATTATTTTGCATAATGTGCTTTATGTACCTTCGTTGTCTCATCATCTTTTGTCTGTATCCCAATTGAGTTATCAAAATAAGTGCTCTGTAACCTTTTATCCAATGTATGTTGTTTTTCAGAGTCTATGCACCAAGGTGATCATTGGCAAGGGAGACCTGAGGGGGAGACTGTTTCACTTGGATTGCATGTACGCAGAACCAACACAAGCACCAACACAACCTTTAGCCCTGACATTGAGTTCTGATCGGTTGAAAGAGCTATGGCTGTGGCACAGACGTTTGAGTCATCCATCTTTTGGAGTTATGAAGAAATCGATGCCTTCTTTGTTTTTTGGGAGTTAATGAGTCTAGCTTGCATTGTGAAACCTGTGCCTTGGCTAAAAGTCATAGGTCTAGTTATCCTTTGAGTTTTCATTCCAGCACTATGCCTTTTGAGTTGATTCATTCGGATTTATGGGGTCCTTCAAAATACTCTACACTTTCTTGAATGCGATATTTTGTTCTATTCATTGATGATTTTACTCGATTATCTTGGGTTGTGTTACTAAAATCAAAAGATTCTGTTTTTTCAGCCTTTACCGCATTTCATAATCTTATCCATACTCAATATGATGCTCAGGTTAAAATCTTTCGTTCTGATAAGTTGGGGGGGGGGGGGGGGGGGGGGGAGTTTGTCAACCATTCTTTTCGTGAGTACTTCCAAAGTCATGGTATTATCCATCAAACCTCGTGTCCACAAACACCTTAGCAAAATGGTGTGTCTAAGCGAAAAAATCGTCATCTCCTGGACATAGCTCGGTCTCTCCTCTTAAGTGCTAACGTGCCTAAGTACCTTTAGGGAGAAGCCGTGTTGTGTGCGTCTCACTTAATCAATTGTCTTCCATCAAACCCTCTTCAAGGTCGTGTTCCGTTTGATGTCTTGTCGGAATATGTCTCCATTCCATCACTAAATACTCTTCCTGCTCGTGTATTTGGTTGTGTTGCTTATGTCCATCAGTATAAAAATCAGAGGTCCAAATTGGATGCTAGAGCTCTCAAGTGTGTCTTTGTAGGGTATGGATCTCACCAAAAAGGTTATAAGTGTTATCATCCACCATCTCAAAGGATTTATGTCACCATGGATGTTACGTTCAGTGAAGATATATGCTATTTTTTGCCATCTGCGACTCCATATCAGGGTGAGAAATCGTGTTACTACGAAGATTTGTTTAGTGAGAAACAAACATTGGAGGAGTCGACACAAGGGTCTTTGGCAACAGACAAACAAATAGGTGGACCAGCTTTAGACAACTGGTCGTCCACAACTCATAATCACCTGACCGGTTGTCCGGTCCGATCTCAGTGAGCGATGCAGAGGCCCAGCGACACAGCCCAGCGACTGGTCCGATCGACTTGGACTCTGGTCTGGACCTCACCGGCGGTCGTCAAAAAGGGAAAAAAACTGGGCTTGCTGGTGGTAGTCGAACTCAGCCGCTCGAATTGGAGACGCCTGAATTAGTGGACCTTGATTCCACTCAGATCGATCGAGGTGAGGTATTGCACGGCGGCCGGCCGGCGAGGTCTGGTCTGTTGTCCATTGAAAATTGTTCAGGAGGCTCCGGTCCACCACCTTGTCAGGCCGTCGGTACAAGCAGTCATGATCCGAACCAAGTATATACAGCCAATCAGGGTAACTCGGCCTCTACTGGCGTTGATCACAACTCTTTTGTCTTCCCCTCTCCCTCATCAATGGTCTCACCTGCGCAATTGTCACCCGAGGTATGATCTTCTTCTTCTGTGTCAAATAGTGTTCCATCAAAACAATTACCTGTTCGTCTAACTCGTGGTCAACCTCTAAAACACTATGAACCCACTCTCACTACAAAAGCTAGGTACCCTGTTGCTAATTATGTGTCGACCCATAGGTTGTCTAAACCGTATGTTGCTTTTGTGAATCAATTATCCTCTGTGTCTCTTCCTAGTAAAGTGCAGGATGCAATGAGATGCGAAAAGTGGATGCAGGCAATAATAGTCGAAATGGATGCACTTGAGAAGAATCATACGTGGGAATTAGTACCATTACCGCCCGGGAAGAAAACAGTTGGTTGTCGGTGGGTCTATACGGTGAAGCACAATTCAGATGGATCCGTTGACCGGTACAAGGCAAGATTAGTGGCTAAAGGCTATACTCAGAAGTATGGGGTAGATTATGATGAGACATTTGCACCAGTAGCGAAAATTAACACCATACGGGTACTTCTTTCGTTAGCTGCTAATCTTGATTGGCCATTGCAGCAATTTGATGTAAAGAATGCATTCCTACATGGTGATCTACAAGAAGAGGTTTATATGGATTTGCCGCCGGGATATGGCACTTCTACGGGAGAGAGAGTGGTGTGTAAATTGAAGAAATCTCTCTATGGGTTGAAACAGTCTCCTAGAGCTTGGTTTGGCCGGTTTACCAAGTTCATGAAAAGAATTGGGTATTGGCAGAGTAATTCAGACCATACTTTGTTTCTTAAACATCGGAGTGGTAAGGTGACTGCTCTCATTATTTACGTTGATGACATGGTTGTGACAGGTGATGACTTGGAGGAGATTCAACGGTTACAAAGTCAATTATCTTCTGAATTTGAGATGAAAGATTTAGGAAATTTGAAGTATTTCTTGGGAATTGAAGTTGCTCGTGGGAAAGATTGTATTGTGTTGAGTCAAAGGAAGTATGTTTTAGACTTATTGGCAGAGACAGGTATGCTTGACTGTAAGCCAGCTGACACTCCTATTGAGCATAATCATCGGTTAGCAGAGTATTAGGACCAAGTACCCACAAATAAGGTGAGATATCAGCGGTTAGTTGGAAGATTAATTTATTTGTCACATACCAGACCTGATCTAGCTTATGCAGTTAGTGTGGTAAGCCAGTTTATGCATAATCCCAGTGAGGTCCATATGGAAGCTGTATTTCGTATCTTACGGTATTTGAAGTCTGCTCCTGGAAAAAGATTAATCTTTTCCAAACATCGTCATTTAGATATTTCTGGGTACACAGATGCAGATTGGGTAGGTAATATTACAGATCGCAGGTCTACTTCGGGTTACTTCACATTTGTTGGTGGTAATTTAGTCACTTGAAAAAGCAAGAAACAAAACGTAGTGGCTCGTTCTAGTGCTGAAGCAAAATATAGAGGAATGGCCCAAGGTCTTTGTGAGATGTTGTGGTTGAGACACTTGTTGAGAGATTTGGGATTCCGACAGAAGAAGGTTATGCCGCTTTATTGTGATAATAAGGTTGCAATTGAAATTGCCCACAATCCGGTTCAACATGATCGCAGAAAACATGTGGAGGTCGATTGACATTTCATTAAAGAGAAGTTAGATGGCCAAATCATTTTCTTTCCTTTTGTACCTACTGAAGAACAGTTAGCTGATATCCTTACAAAGGCTCTCTCGAGTAAAGCCTTTCATGACTCACTTGACAAGTTGGGCATTTGTGATCTTTATGCACCAACTTAAGGGGGAGTGTTGGCGTGAGTCATATCCCTTAATATCAGGGATTGTGAATATTTTGCTGTTATTATGATATTTTGTATTATTTCTTTGTAATTAGTTTCCTATTAGGTATTGGTATGTCTTGTATAAATAGTCCATTCCTGGAGAACATGAATAGACAAAATAACAGTTTATCAAATCCTCTGGTTCCTTTTGACTCAACTTCATCTTCTCCTTCATTCTTTTTTCATGACGACGCTGGCGGTCCTTTTCCTTGTCTTGCTTGTCTGTCTTCTTCACCTCTTCCCTAAGCCTCTTATGAAATTGTTCTTTCTTGTCTGCAGCAAAAATAATGTATGTATCAGGACACTAAACCAAGCAGCTGCAAACACATTCCGGTTCATGCACAAACATGTCGGATTTAGTCATCATATTCAGGCGATTAAAACTTGATCTATATTTATTCTGTCTGATCCAATGATAGAGTAAAGAACACTTTCGATTCGTAAAACCCAACCTCAGTCATGTAGAAGCTCAGACATTCGATTCAATCGATTGTAGTGGAATCAACCAAATATTTCAGCGCACATTTGGGTTTCATTTTTTCAAAATTCAGGAATCTGTACGTACATACCTTGAAGTCCATCAAGAATGCTGGGATCACTGGGAGCAGCCAACCTTGCAAGTGGGTCCACCAAATTACCGTCCTTATCAAAGACACCCCTAGTTCCCGTATGTTTATCCAAGTTGATCTTCTTCAACTTCTTTACTTTTCTTCAAAACCCAAGCATAATAGAGTTGCCGGCCTACCGGGAAAAATGTACGTAGCACAGAATAATAGAGTGAATTAAACAAGTGACCCAAGCATCCATTGATAATGCATACATAACTACAACTTCTGAATGAAACTATTTGCGTGGGCTATAATCAATATTTGCGTCTATTACTAAACCTGTCCTACCTACATCTGGGTGAAACTATTTGCGCAGGTTAGAATCAATTGCATCTATTACTAGAATAATAAAATCACCAATATCAAGCTCCTCTCTAGGAGTCTCTAATGCATTTTCCATCTTAAAACTTTCTGGTTCAACAATGGGAGACAGTTCCAAAGGTTTCTTGGATTTCATTTATGGTTTGAAATAGAATCTTGGGGATCATTGGTAAACCCATTGATGCGGAAAACTTATCAACTGGCAATTGCATCACGTTAAAAACTTCTTTGTCCTTGTGATTTTGAATAGACTTTGAATACGTGATAAAGGCCCTTTTGGCCAGACCTAGAAGTGTGTCAGGGACTCAGGGTACTTGACTAGCAAAACTGACAGGTTGCAGTCTCTTCTTGTTAGCCTGGGAAAGCAACATAACAGCAATTTTAGCATGGTGAACGACTAGAAGGCGGGTGTTCTGAGGCATGATTAATTACAGTGGCAGAGTTAACTTTTTACAAGAAACCGTTTGGAGTTTTACGTATCAGTTTTTTTATCATTACTTTTCCTTTCAGATTACCTACTAATTGGTAAGTGGAACTACTCTTATTCTCTTCTGAAGCATTAATAATCTTCTAGTGTGTTGTAACTGAAGAAACCTCACATAATTACAGTGGAAGATTCCAATCATGAATGCAGTATTATATAGTGTTCCACATGAACTGCATTAATGTTGGATGTCCTTTGTTACTTGTGTACAAATTGTATAGTTGCGTTTATGGAACTACAGGGTAGTACGTACTGATATGCAGCAGGAAAGCTAAAAGGTCACTAATACTAGAGGCTGGACAGAAGTAACGTACAGATGCACAAGTGCACAGGAGTTTAAAGTTGAAGCTAGCTCCCATACTTGATTTCGATGAGGTTTATGTCATTCATTTATTACCTTTTATTCATAAAAATGTGTTTTATTATATTTCATGTGTTACATATATCGTCAACAAAGCCGGTGAAGGATACGTCAATGTCTGCTGCGATAAGCTACCAGATATGACTCTCACTTGGTCAATTATTTGGATATGTGTCCTTAAATTTTGAAAGGTTGAATCTACATGCCGGGTTACTCTGTTGGAAATGGAATTAGTAATTCTTCATGTGGATACTGGATACAATATGGCTTGAATTTAAACTGTTTTCAACTATGATATTGAATTTGGAAATTTGAGTTCAGTTTATGATATTGCTGAAGATGATATAATGAGATGTAAAGTGAATTTGGATACCACGCTTGTGGATTATCTTATATGTGGGCCTAGAGTGTAGACCATTAATCCTTCTATTTGAGTTGTTTGCAGAAGTAATTGGTCCTTTTGCAGGTTAAAACAACAAGAGAAAATTATATAAAAACCTAAAATATTAGACCTCTTTTAAGATAAATCTATACATTTTTTATTTTTATTTTACACCCACTTCACATAAGCAAACATACTATATAGAGCAAATGTCTATAATTAATAGTTTTTATCATTTTTCGGTTTCTCTAATTTGCCCTTCAGACAGTAGAAAGTTAAATTTGGTATATTTCTCAATTTTAGCATCAATTTGAAACTTGATGAAATATAAAGTGTAGAGAAAAAAAAGATAATAAGATAATCATCATCTTATTCATTGATAGGAGCCATTTATATAAGGAATTACACAATACCAATATGGTAAGGATAATGAATACATAGATTTAGTCAAACTACATATCCTATTGGCATAAGGCCAAGACACACATAAAGAATATCTAGAAAGATACAGAATATCCTAGAACACTCCCCCTTGTGCCGTGCGCTGATATGCCGATGGTGCTGATCTGTTGCCTCGTTAAAAACCTCGTCAAGTCACAAAAACCCTGTGGGAGAAAAACTGAACCTTGAACGTAGGAGAAAAAGAGTACAACACACCTTTCACATTTGATAGTGACATGTATGCATGTGCTAGACTTCCCCTGAAATTCGCACCTCCCCCTGATCTTTACATCAATCATAGAGCTCTTCTTGATTTTTACTAATCACGGAAGTTTCAACAACTTAGCATGTCAATGCTCTTTAACATGTCTTCAAATGTGGCATTAGGCAATGATTATCCAGATCATGCCGTATTGTCCTCAAACATGATCTTTTACACTTAGATCTTGAGGAGAGGGCCGCTTGTGAACTCAAAACATAAGTTCGTGCAGAAAATCAGATTTCCGCGCAGCATGACCTTCAGTTACTAGAATAGCCGTAACTTCCTCTACGAAATACATATGAACGAACTATAAACGGTTTTGGAAACTAGACTCATAGAGCTTTCCAACCGTATATTACATATTTTCTGGTTCATCAGGATCTATTCACAAAGTCCCGTCGAAGTTGACTGTTTTGCCAAAATTAGATTTTCGGACAGATCCGTCCTACTTTACGAAAACGGCCATAACTCACTCAACATGATAGGTATGATCAAATGGTTGATGTTCCTGGAAAGTAGATACATAGACCTTTCCAATGATACCAATTTCACCATTTTCCAGTGAGTAATATTTCCTATAGGTCTTGTGGAAGTTGACCTATGAAACTTGGTAGATTCTGATTTTGCTTTTGATGTGTCTTTCTTATGTAGGGATAGAATAAACCTCAACCTTTCATACCATTAAGTATTAAAAAAGGAGTTACTGCCATTACATTGGTGTTGCGTGGGCGCGTAGCTATACTTAGCTTTACAACTTTTCATAGCGAATGAGATGTCAAGTCTTTCGTATTGTGTTGAGTACATTGATGCGTCTTATTGTACTTAGATGGGAATTTCATCTCTTAACACATATTTGCCATCTTTCTTAGACAAAACAATGGATCTCTCTTTAGAGTAAAGACTTTGACTAATCATACGAGTATATGTAGGCCTCACTAGTAAAGAGCGCCTAAGCTGATTGATGGAAAATCATCATCAATATAGTTATCGAGTGCCTTATCGAGACGGTGTCTTCCCAAGATCTTTTTCATTCTAACTTTGGATGTTGATGATACATATTGGCATCTCTTGATACATATTAACATCTCTTGATCCATCAAGAGTCCATGTAAATCCGGAATGAACACGCAAAGGCATAATTCATCATATCCCTTCCAAATCAAGTAGAGTCCATGTGCGTTTCAATACATTTAGCAAACGCATGCTCCTATGGTTTGGAGCCACTTGATTTGGATGAATGAAGTCCGTTTAAGACCTTCATGTATATCTCTGATCTCATAGAGATGTTATTATGACCACATTCATAGGCTGCATGTTCAGTTATTCGGAAACTACCAAACTGAAAAAGTAGTGGAGTTTAATGACATCCATTACGAGAGCATATCTCATCGTAATCGATCTCAGTGCGTGTTAGTGAGAGACCTTGCGTCATAAGGTGAGTCTAAGCTCTTGTTCTCACTACGCTATCTAACAAGGGTATAGTTGATAGAGTTTAGCTTGCGGTGTCGGCATCACCTGCCCAAGGACCTATCTCTTTTTTAATGCTGGATTGCATCTTTCCATTAGGCCAATCAACTAAGTTGATATCCATCAACGAAGGGTGGTTCGATAGTAGACTCATTATCCCACATCCTCATGTACACTAGTGTAATAATTGTAGAGATCTCTATATGGATTGGATTTGACATTGAGGCGTCCCCCAACGATAATCACAATTCAGACTTCATGAGACAGATTTGAGTATCACTGATCAATGGATCAGGTTGTGCCAAGCTCGCTTTCTTCCTAGTGCAAGAAAATATCAAACTTAAGGGCCTCCCTCTTTTTAGCTAGGGAGCCACACGGCCTTGTGACACCAATTTTGCCACTATATGGCGTCACCATATCACCATCTATGGTGATGGCGCCAAGACCAACTTTTGGTCGCCCCATGTCCTCTTGATAGGACATCAATCATTGTAGATATATTTGCAGCATGTGATCTCGTCACTTTAACACTTTAAGCATTTAGGATCAAGATGAGACTTAGTGGGGACAAACCACAACAATTCACATCGTTCCACTTGAACACTTGTGTTCTTATCTCCCCCTAACGGCGGGAATATTGTCTCATCAAAGTGACAATCCGCAATTTAGCGGTGAATGAGATCGCCTAACAAGGTTTCTACATAAGCAGATTAGAGGTGGAAGTTCATATCCAACCAACCTAAGTACTTATTCATCTCAAATGACCCATCATTATACGCAGTGGCAATGCAATTTGGCACCTAGAAATAACATTTAGCCGAGCTCAAGGATTGCAATTTCGTGTCAATCCTGGTACACAGTCACGAACAATATTGAATGATGGTGGGTCGTAGATGAATAGTAAAGTTGTATTCAAATATTGCATAGCCCCAAAACGCAATAGAAAGATTGGTGCGCATCAATAATGTTCGAGCGACATGCTAAAGTTGCTTGGTCGTAGCCTCGGTGAGACGGTATTACGTGTGAACATGGGGTACAAGACACTTCAACTTATATCCTCATAAACTTCTTGAAAGAATGGGTAGTGAGCCCGTAAAAGTCTAAGCAGCATAAGCAGTAGATAATAGTGTAACACGTGACCAGTGTGTTAACACTTCAACCAACATCATAAAGCATAAAAAGGTGTCCGCAAGTTGGTTGTATCTATCTACATAGTTTGATGTAAGAATAGAATATTCTCTTTTGTGTCATTTAGCGTAGGAGGGTCTCACTTCTAATTTAGCTAAAGAATAGGCTTTCAAAACGAGCAATGAGCATTGTAGGGGGCCAATGCGACATCGAGGGAAGACCGGTGCACCTCAATTGCTTGAGGAATTGACCGGACGGCCTCTAAGAAGTTGGAGTCGTATTCAGGTGACGTCAGTGTCCCCCAGGTCACCACTGTGCTTCATGGTGATGCTAGATCTCGAATGTCTTCGTTTTGAGCGGAAGAATGGATGTCCATGAGAATTTCTCAAAATTTGGACCATCTCTTCTAGGATGACTTAAATGGTCAAACTAAAACCTATATGAGTCGGTGTCCCAAATATCTTGTTTGGTTGTTTGGCGACAACATGTGATTCGATATTCGAATCCTAGTGACATACAGTCCACTAGATTGACTCATGAATTTCTCCAAGATGCGGTTCAGTCCGCATTCATGAGAAGGTATAGAATTTTTTTTCATTCTCACAATGTGTTTTCAAATGAAAACTATTAGCATGAATATCTTTAAAGCTCAACATGGTTCGGTTGCCTCTCAATGCATAGAGGGCATCTGTGACGTTGATCATGGTACCATGAGACATCAAGATTCCAGCTAAACCGCGTCCCTTAATGACCGGTATGATTCGATTATTGTAGTCACAAAAGATTTACAAAGACACAAAATCCAAAGATAGTTGCCGGTTCCTTAGAATGTTGTGGATAGTTCCACTATCTATGAAGTACTCAATATCTTGATGAGACATATCTACAAGAAGGAGTAGATAGGCGAGTTAATAGTTCCACTTGAACCATTTAGAAGGATTGAAAGAAGCTACGAAAAGCTGCAATCCCGAGAGTGCATAAAAATTTCCGCGCAGAATGACCTTTGCGCACTAAAACAGCCATAACTTATTCGTTAAAATAGATATGGACAAACCGCGAAAAGTTCTGAAAACTATACTTGTAGAGCTTTCCAATGATATAAAGCTCACTGTCTGGTTCATCTGGATCTGTTCACAAAGCTCAAACGAAGTTGACTATCAAGAAGGAACAGATTGCTGTTTTTCACAGAATTGGTATGTGCGAAGCTGTGAAGCTTGCAAGTGGCGTGTAGGCTTTTGCCTTAGCCAAAAGTGACGTGTGTATGATCAAAACCAAGTCCTTTCGGTCGTTCTAAGGTTGTAAACTCCATGACTAGTTAGCAAAAGCTCCTTGACATGAACATAAACTAACTCAGAGGACCTAGAGGATTTGATCATGATGATAATTTTCCGGTTTCGATAAGTCTTCAACATCTTTTGCAAAACGGCAATTGGTTCAATAGCGTAGGGGGATCCAAAATCAAAAGCTTTCAGTAACTAAAAGTCAGTATGACCACGCATGTCCGTGGAGGGTCGGTAGTGCAAGGCACACTTGAAACCACTATCTCCTTAATTTTGGACAATTCTAAGACATTACACTGAGCTTGGATGAGCCTAGTTGAACAATTGATGATGGAAAATCCGCTAAAGGGTAGAAGACTTAACCGGAAACACGTTAGCGATCCTTTTTGAGGATGTAAGGCCGTGCGTCATCTTCACTTGGAAGAGACCAAAACGGCACAATCTAACCATGTAGATTGTAAATATGCCATGCTTCTAAGGACGATGTAAAAATACACATCTTGTTTGTAAATCAATACAAACCATAAGAGGATAATAGTTTCATAACTTCGAAAAAATTCTCAAGGCATTCATTATTGCTAATGTGAGTACATCGAGGTCTCAAATGGACGAAGGGTACATCGAGGTCTCAAATGGACGAAGGACGTTGATACAACGCCTTAGTACACGTAGCTTGGAACGAAAATCAATGTCTAGCCGATGACGTCAAAGTCATGGGTAGCTAGCTAGAGCAGGATCCGAATCTTTGAAATTCGCGATCATGAGGATGACGTTCTTGTCCTCATATTGATTTTCCCTACCTTTTTTTATGCATTCACAATTTGAAGGAGCTTGACAATCTTGAACCAGTGATCTAAAGATCCACAACGGTTGCATTGTCATGAGCTAACGTGAGTAGTTTTGACAAAATGGTGTCTAGACCGGGAGTGTCGCTATTAGAGCTGGCGACACCTCCCCCTCTTTTCTAGACATCGGCACGACGTTTTCTGCCATTACCATGACCCATATTGTTGTCCCCACATTAGAGATAATCCCAGATAAGTTTATCACATTAGCGTATATACAATTCCCGTTTGTATGATCAAAATCAAGTCTCCTTGGTAATTCCAAACCAACTTGGAGGACCTAGAGAACTTGATGATGATTGAATCCGCTAAAGATTATAGATCATGATGCCACAAAAGATCATCGACAATATATAGTCAATTAAGGTGGTAAGCAATCCACTTGACTAATAACTCAATAAGTATGAGTTATATGAACGTTTCGAAAAACGCTCCATGAGTGCATTCCACAATACTTTGTGGTCATTACTTTTTGCACAGATTGCCATTGAAGGTTTTTATCGATGTGGCGCTTCAAAGACTTTAAGCGCATGAGATGTGAAATCTCTGCATCTAGACTTGTTAGCTTGTTGGTCAAAACATGTGGTTTAATCATTTCCAATGAAAGGTTCCACAGATACCAAGCGAAGATCCACCTTAGGCATCTAGTACGTCAAAACTCAAATCTAGTACGTCAAAACTCAAAGGAGCAGAATGTTACATTGCTTTTGCATACAAAACTAAGCTGTTATGAGACTCGATATAGGTCACAAACAATGCTTTTAATGGTTTGTCCTTCAGATTGATCACACACAATCCGAAAGAGCCGCGAATTGATCAAACACAATTCAGAAAAAGGCCTCGGATTGATCAAACACAATTCGGTGATAGGTCGGGGTTGATCATACACAACCCGGACAAGAAAACAAGAGTGATCAAACACACTCTTGACCCGCGACTAAAATTTCAGGATTTTTGGTACCTGCACACACAAAATCCCAACCATAGAATGGAGATGGAGAAGGGAGAAACGATTTTATCCCCCCGAGTTATTCCAAAGTAAATAACTGTAATATTAAAGCTTACTTGCTAGTTTGCCAAATAAACTGCGTTTATAGGAGCTCTGATGAGGTTGAGTCGATTGCACGCTTCGACCGAGGGTTGGGAACCTTTCTGGCTTTCCTTGGAAGATGAGCAATCTTGAAATCTTTGGTTTCTAGAAGCTGCCGAGAGGAGCAACAACGTTTCGCCTACTTCTACTTCGAATTTGGGGCTGAAAACTTGACAGGAGGAGCAGCTCTAGATGGGGAAGCTGCTGTCAAAAATTCAGGTTGATCGAAGCAAGGGAAGGTGGTGAACCGGTAGTCGGTAATGGCGGCGTTCTGGAATCTTCAGACGACCGGTTCGGAGACTTTCCGGCCGGTTCTCAGGGTGAGGCTGGCGGCGTTGGATCCGGGATGGAGAGAGCTTTCTGGGGATATAAAATTACAGCCTAGGACAGTCAAAATTTTGGTCGGAAATGGGGAAAAACAAGGCTGCCCGATTTTAGGGTTTTAGAAAACAAATGGTGGGCTATTGGCTCTAGGGTTAGAACAAAGTGTCTGGTAACGTGATAAAGTATAAAGTGTAGAGAAAGAGAGATAGCAAGAGAATCATCATCTTATTCATTAATAGGGAATTACACAATACCAATATGGTAAGGATAATGAATACATAGATCTAGTCAAACTACATATTTTATTGGCATAAGGCTAAAACATACATAAAGAATATATAGAAGGATACAGAATATCTTAGAACAAAACTCAAATACTAGCTAAAATTTAGTTGGATTTAAGTTTGTCATAATCAATTACATTCTTTAATTTCTTACCTTGTTATTACTAACTTGAGTGTATAAATATATATATATATATATATATATTTATATATGCTATATACAAAAGTATGTCATTTGTAATAGGATGATACTTTTCATTCCTAAACTCACATTTGGTGTTTCTCTACATAGTCGAAAAATGTCTAATTGTAAGGTACATGTTCTTGTTCTTTGACTAATTTTATTCTTTTTAGGTATATTATTATATCATTTCTCATCCTAATCGAGAGAACATCTCTCTACTACTTACGTTTCTAATATACTTATTAAGTATGGCATGATATGATAATATACCTAAAAAGAAGAAACCCAAAATTGGGTTTAGGGTATAGGGTTAAGGTATAGGGTTTAGGGCATAGTGTTAGGGTATAGGTTCAGGGTTTAGGGTATAGGGTATAGGGTTTAGGGTTTAGGGTGTAGGGTGTAGGGTATAGGATTTAGGTTTTAGGGTATAGGGTTCAGATCAGATATCTTATTCATATAATATTTTACCTTATGTATAGATTAGAAAATGAATTCCTTTAACTACATGATTCTTGCAAATTGATTGAAAAATGTTAGTGTTAGAAAAAAAAACTCATAATCAAGGTATTTAAGACGGCATCAATTAAGCTTATTTATTATATTAATATGTTATAGTTGAATGGTGGCAATTATATTTATCATAATTGATACATTTTAGATGTCTATCAGATATGAATATTAGGTGGGTTTTATTTAAAACCACTCTTCAAAATTGGGTGTATATGAAAATTTCTCAAACAACAATGAATGAAGAAAGTGAAGCTATATCCTTTTGTTTCTTTTGCTGATGTGTTGCACATATGCATATTAATTCTATTTCTTAAGTTAATTAAAGTCTGTGATCAGTAATGCAATGCTAGCATTGAGGATATGTTGGCATGAGTTATACCATATAATATTAGGATTGTGAATATTGTGTTATTATTAGGAATATCTTGTCATAGTTAGTTTCCTAATAGGTTTTGATATCTCTTGTATATATACTCCGTTCTTGGAGAATGTGAATATATCGCAAAATTCATAATTCCTTTCCTTTTGACTCTTAGACCTCGAGTACTTGCAAACAAGCCAGTTGACTGACAAGAGCGACGTCTATAGCTTTGGGGTTGTTCTTGTGGAGCTACTAACAGGAAAGAAGGAGCTTTCGTTCGACAAGCCAAAGGAAGAGAGAAATCTAGCTATGTGTTTTCTCTCTGCGCTGAAAGAAAATCGCTTGGTACAAGTGGTTGGTGAGAGTATTCTGAATGGGGCAAATGATGAGCAGCTCAAGGAAGTTTCCAACCTCGCAAAGATGTGTTTGAGAGTAAAGGAGAAGAAAGACCAACCATGATGGAAGTAGCAAGCGAGCTTGAGGGACTGAGAAGGAGGGTAATGCACCATCCATGGATTAATGATGATCAATACAATGCAGAGGAGAATGAGAACTTGCTTGGTGAAATATCACTGCAAACGTTTAGCCATGGAGGTGGTGGCGATACGAGTTCTGGGTATGATACCATGAAGAACCACATCATATTACCAGTAAATGATGGGAGATAATTGTGTGATTGTTTTACTAGGCCTGCTGAGTCTGTTCAATCAAAATGCTTGTGAAGTATTAGCCAAAAAGCAATGCCAGGATAGGAAGTGTTTCAATCAAAGATAATTTACACGTTAATGTATTTTGTTCTGTGTATAGTTCATGAATCACCCGAGGTATTTTCTAATTCTTCTTCTATGTCTACTAATGTGCCTACCAAACAATTGCCTAACCGTGTCACTCGTGGTCAGCTTTCAAAACATTATGAACCTACTCTAAGTGCAAAAGCTTGGTACCCTGTTGCTAATTATGTGTCCGCCCATAAGTTGTCTAAACCATATGTTGCGTTTGTGAATCAATTATCTAGTGTGTCTCTCCCTAATAAAGTGCAGGATGCAATGCGGGATGAAAGATGGATGCAGGCAATGAAAGTTGAGATGGATGCTCTTAAGAAAAATTGTACATGGGAGTTAGTGCCATTACCACCCGGGAAGAAGCTGGTTGGATGTTGGTGGGTCTATATTGTGAAACATAATTCTGATGGTTTGGTGGACAGGTACAAGGTGAGGTTAGTAGCGAAAGGCTACACTCAGAAGTATGGGGTGTATTATGATGAGATGTTTGCACCAGTAGACAAAATTAATACAATACGAGTACTTCTTTCGTTAGCCGCCAACCTTGATTGGCAGTTGCAACAATTTGATGTTAAGAATGCTTTCTTGCATGGTGATTTGCATGAAGAAATCTATATGGATTTGCCTCCTGGGTATTGTACTTTAACTGGAGAGCAAGTAGTGTGCAAGCTAAAGAAGTCCCTTTATGGTCTAAAGCAGTCACCTAGAGCATGGTTCAAATGTTTTTCTAAGTTCATGAAGAGGATTGGATACCGGCAAAGTAATTCAAATCACACTTTGTTTCTTAAACACCGGTGTGGTAAGGTGACGGCTTTAATTATTTATGTAGATGATATGGTTGTGACATGTGATGATAGTGAGGAAATTCAGAGGTTACAAGATTTGTTGTCTTTTGAATTTGAGATGAAGGATTTGGGTAGTTTAAAGTATTTATTGGGATTTGAAGTTGCTCGTGGGAAGGATTGTATTGTGCTGAGTCAAAGGAAGTATGTCCTAGATTTGTTAGCAGAAACGGGTATGCTTGATTGTAAACCAGTTGATACTCCCATTGAACAAAATCATTGGTTAACAGAGTATTTGGATCAAGTGCCTACAAATAAGGCGCGATATCAGAGGTTAGTTAACCGGTTGATTTATTTGTCTCACACCAGACCAGATTTAGCTTATGCAGTTAGTGTGGTGAGTCAGTTTATGCATAATCCTAGTGAGGCTCATATGGAAGTTGTATTTCGTATTTTGAAGTATTTGAAGTCTGCTCCAGGGAAGGGATTAATTTTTTCAAAACACAGGCACTTGGATGTTTCTGAGTACACAGACGTAGACTGGGTAGGTAATATTATAGATCGCAGGTCTACTTCAAGCTACTTCACTTTCGTTGGTGGTAATTTGGTTACTTGGAAAAGTAAGAAGCAAAATGTGGTAGCTCGTTCTAGTGCTGAAGCAGAATATAGAGGAATGGCTCGAGGACTTTGTGAGATGTTGTGGTTGAGACACTTGTTAAGAGATTTGGGATTTCGGCAGAAGAAGGCTATGCCGCTTTATTGTGATAATAAGGCTGCTATTGAAATTGCTCATAATCCTGTTCAACATGATCGCACAAAACATGTGGAGGTAGATCGACATTTCATTAAAGAGAAGTTGGATGGTCAAATTACTTTCTTTCCTTTTGTCCCTACGAAAGAACAATTGGCTGATATCCTTACAAAAGCTCTCTCAAGTAAAGCCTTTCATGACTTTCTTGACAAGTTGGGCATTGGTGATTTGTATGCGCCAACACTACGCCAGATAATGCATCACACGACGGGGAAAAAACGTCGTCTGTTAAACGTCAAATCCGTTGTTAGGGTTTAGGGTATTTTAGGGGTTAGAGGTTACGAAACATACAACATAATATCGAAAACAATTGTGTGATATACCTTCACACAACATTTCTTAGTTGATTGTTGTGGGATGAAGAACTTAAAGTAGTATTGCCAAATGTAAGAGAAGGGCTTCATCATGACACGAAAATACATTATACAACCAAAACTGAAAAGTCGTTGTGTGATTGTTGAAAATACTATACTCTCACACAACAGGTTTGAGTGTTCCGTTGTTACATCAAAACCACCAAGGCTATCCTTCACAAAAAATTTAGGTTTTCAGAGGATGTAAGAGCAATTTTAAAACTAGAAGTCTGTGGCCTGGCATGAGAGATACATCGTACAACATATGTATAAAAAGTATTGTGTGATAGTTTAAATTGTATACATTCACACAATATTTATTTGTTTCACTGTTGTGTAACAACACCCAGTTATATGTCAAACTAGAGTGGGGTTAGAAGCAAAATGGGCCTCATTTTTATCTTCATTCAGACAACAAAATATTGTCCAAAGTGTTATACTAGTTTAAGGAAAAAAAATTGGAATGATCTCAGACTATCCACACAACGGATGAATGTTTCTGAACGTTGTATGAAACATTTTTGAAATTTGTACAACTATGCTATTGTGTACCGTTGTGTGAAAAGTGTCGTTTGTTGCACTTATTGGCGTAGTGCAACTTAAGGGGGAGTGTTGGCGTGAGTCATACCAGATTATATTAGGATTGTGAATATTGTGTTATTATTAGGAATATCTTGTCATAGTTAGTTTCTTAATAGGTTTTGATATCTCTTGTATATATACTCCGTTCTTGGAGAATGTGAATATATCGCAAAATTCATAATTCCTTGGTTCCTTTTGACTGGATACAGGTATGTGTTGTGGAATTTTCTGGAGTTTGTGATAAACACATATACTGCTTTGGTGAGTACAAGTCCTCTTCTCGTTTGATTATTTACTTGCATTTGAGTGATTGGTCATATTGATTCCAACTGACTTGTGATTCTTAATTCTATAAGTTGTTTTGAGATGGATTATCTCATCAAAGAAACTGATTTATCCTACTGGTAGGTTTGTTTAAATAACATGTTATGGTTTGTTATATATTATCTCCATCTTAGAAGTTATCATGACTTAGCCTGGTAGACGCATTGTGTTATTCAGAGTGCTATATACTTTGCACATTTTCGGTTGTTGCCTTGTACTCAACCAACCATATTTGCCTTGAATGATGTTTACAGGTTACTTGGTGTCTATATCGTTTCGTGCGGAGTGATGGTGATTTTTTCGCTTGGTGCGGAATGATGGTCATTACCTTTACCGCTTTATGCAGGGATTAATACGCCTTACCATAGGGTGTAGGGATAAGTAAGTAGGGATTGTGTCTCTCTTGGGTGAAAAACCCTAAACATGATTGGGGCTCGAGATGTTTGAGCGGATAATAAAGTAAGGATTGTGCCTCCCTAGAGTGAAATACCCTAAACCTGATTGGGGCTCGAGGTGTTTGAGCGGATAATAAAGTAGGGATTGTGCCTCCCTAGGGTGAAATACCCAAAACTCAATCGGGATGCCGTGGTTGGCGACGGATTACCACCTAGTGTGGGATTTTATGACTGAGTGTCGGGTTTTACCGCCGAGTGTGGGGTTTACCACCAAGTGTGGACAACTGAGTGTTGGGTTTTACCACTGAGTGCGGGGTTTACCGCTAAGTGTGGGGTTTTACCGCCGATCGAGTGTGGGGTTTAGCTCCGTGTGTGGGATTTTACGGCCGAGTGCCGGGTTCTACTGCCGAGTGCGAGGTTTACCACCGAGTGTGGACGGCTGAGTGCTGGGTTTTACCATCGAGTGTTGGGTTCACCGCTAAGTGCGGGGTTTTACCGCCGATCGAGTGTGGGGTTTAGCTCTGTGTGTGGGATTTTACGGCCGAGTGCCGGGTTCTACCGCCGAGTGCGGGGTTTAACACCTAATGTGAGGTTTTACGGCCGAGTGTCGGTTTTACTGTTGTCATAATTATGGATAGCTTTGAACGAATAACAGTTTGGGTCGACAAATGCCAAATATCGAGGACGAATTTTTTTTTAAGGGGGTGAGATTGTGATACTCCAATAATTTAGCAACTCATTTTATTTTGGTAAATGTATACGTGGGTTTTACTAAAGTTATATCGAGATGGGGTTAGCTGAGATCTAATTTTCGTTGGCTTGGTAATTGCTCGCGAGTATTTATTTTCAGATACTTTTGTTTACCAAGATTTATGTATAATGCATGTGTATATGTATATACACTGTCTCAAACTTAGTTAATGTAGCTCGATAATAAAATAAAATAATAATAATAAAGAAAGAAATAAGGAAGGCAAGATCAAGACGGATGGGAAAAAAAAAGAGAAGAGAGGAGAAGTCGAGAGACTTTGGGAACGAAAATAAAGGAGAAGAAGCCTGAAGCTTCTGGCATCACTCATCTCACCGACCTTCCTAAGTCAGTCTACCTTTTGTTTAATCTCACTAACCCGGGGAGAGAGGGGAGACAACTTTCCTCCTAGTCCGACCACAAATTGATGGCGGACTCTCGACACTTATATGGAGTTTTTGAAAGACATCACAACATAAACCGGTTTCAAGTGAGAAGAGTTCTATTTTTTGTAAGTTATCGATTTACAGATATTGAATTCCTGAAGGTAAGTTTTAAAATCTAAATTGAAGTTCTGTGCGATGGAAAATTGAGGTACTGAGTTGTATTCAAGGAAGAAAATATTGGTGATCATGGATATATCGACCATCTGAAAAATGGAAATTTCAGAAAATATCGATATGGACGAAAATAAACTATTGGAATTTGCATAAAAACATACGCCCATGTAAAGTAAAACTTTATGGTATGTTTATTTGATCAATTATTTACTCTATAAGCATGTATATTACATAATACATTAGTACTATATAAGGTGAATTAGTGTGTGTATAAATAGTTGAAATTTTGTTTTATTGGCATTATATGTATTTGTATTTTAAATAAGATGAGAATTCTCTAATCTTGATACTTTACTAATCTGATTAACTACAATAAATGATATATTGAATTTAAAATAAAAAGATTGAAACAAATAAAATAGAAAAGGAAAATGTGAAGACAAGGTGTAAAAAACAAAGTAATTCTAATACTAAAAGTAGCATAACATAACCAAAACCCAGTCCAGTGA
The DNA here is from genome assembly GCF_000184155.1 of Fragaria vesca subsp. vesca. NCBI lineage: Eukaryota > Viridiplantae > Streptophyta > Magnoliopsida > Rosales > Rosaceae > Fragaria > Fragaria vesca. The sequence continues at coordinate 5,366,016 of NC_020492.1, forward strand.
AGTTGGTAGGGGTGCGTGTCTTCTTTTTGGGAGGTTTCAGGTTCGAAACCTATCGCAAGCAGCACAAATGTTTGAATATAATTCTGGAATATCGCGAAATTTCGAAAATTTCTCACGAGAAATAATGGGAGGCTGAGATAGTTTCGTTGGTCCAAAAAAAGGATAAATTTGCCGAAATATCGGCAAAAATATCAATATTTTCTTCCTTGGTTGTATTTCTTGAATTAAATTTGGGTCTGGGTATTACAAAAGTCGGCTGTGCTAGTCACCTACTATGGACCCACAATAGCACCACAACCCACTTCTTATGTGTTCACGAGTTTCAGTGCCACATGTGTTCAGAAAATTCTAGTATGCAGCACGGCATGCTATGCCGATTCCACTAGAAGCCAAATTAGCATAGGTTATCAAGAGTGCCGATTCCACTAGAAGCCAAATTAGCATAGGTCATCAAGAGCTTTATCAGAAAACACAACTGGGAAACCTTCCCAACCAGTTTTTACTTTTTTTTGTTTTCTATTTTTACATCTAGTAAAATCAAAAATTTGACGGAGCATGGTGGGCCTATAAGTTTGAATTTGTTTATTTACCATAATGCAAATATAGATATATCCTCTTTACTCAAAGGTAAACAGTTAATTTTTCATCATTGGAGAATATATTGCTACAAGATTAGAATATTTAGCAGAAGCTAAACAATCATATAAAGAATTGCAAGAAGAAAGAGAAAAATTTAGAAAACTAAAAGAAAGGAGAGATAAGCTCCCTAGAAGTACCAAAAATTACTGGGAGATTATTTTTCAGTTACAAAGAAGGATATACGAATCAAGAGAAGAGATTGAAGTTCTTCAAGAAACTTTTGAACAAGACCAAAAACCTCTTGATATTTTGAGCATCGGTTAGATCTGCCCTAGCTGATATCAGAGCCTACTTGGCTCAAAAGCAGGTGAGAAAAGGCTTATGCCACAAAGTTGGCTTCTCTTGACAAACAAGAGAGAATCCAAACTTAAAAATTATCAGTCATATTGTATTGCAAAAGGAACTGATAAGTGGGAAGTGTGCTTTCATACAAGGCATATTTAAGAAAATTGATAGGTGCATTCTATGCAACGTTCTTAATGTATTTCCGACCCTATTTAGTTATGTAATTCCTTTAACAATATTGATTTTAACTTAGTTTGTGTTTTTAGGTCACAAATAAAGCCGAGGAGCACAAAAGAGGCAAAAGAGGAGAAATCTTGAAGGAAAAGGAATCCATACGGCGCAAAGAAAGAAATCAGAAAATCTGCCAGGAATAGTCAGTCAACTTCGACAGAGAATTGTGATCAGCTCACAATGATCCAGGAGATGAACTTTATATCAGCAGAAAGCTAGAAGAGTCTAGTTTTCATAACTTTTCGCAGATCGTCAATAGCTATTTTGGTGACCAAGTTATGACCGTTTGAGTGACCAAAGGTCAGTCTGCCCGAATTTCTGATTTGGACCGGAACTTCAATTTCAAGGCCCAGACCACAACGGCGAGCCCATGGACGAAAATTAAAGGTTCTCTAACCCTAATAGCAGCTGTTCATATGTTCTCTATATGTATGAGGAGTTGGAGACGTGAAAGGGTCGCTCTTGGCCGCAGAAAAACAACGTCTTTCATCTCCTTCAGAAATTCTTCTCCAAACACAAAACCCTAGTTTTAGGATTTCTCTTGCCGTGCCTTCTCCTCTGTAATTCTCGGCGTAGTTCCTTGTTTCAATACTCAAAGTGTAATCTAAACTCAGACCTCATTGTTTTCTTTATTATCTATTCAATTACTTTAGTTTGTTTCCATCTCTCTTATTCGTTTGTGTTCATGAGTTGGATTTTTTGATTGAGTTTGTTCTTATAATCATGAAAAATCAGATCTGTACACTTGAGTTGTTGGTGTAATTGATGATGCTTTTGATGATCTAAATTATGTTTATATGTGTGATTGACAACTTATGACTTGTTCTTAATCAATATGTGCCATTGTTTGTGTTAAGTCCGCGTCGGTAAACATGAACTAGAATGGTAAGGAGTTATAGGTTGCATGCTAGGATGTCTTTGAAGTCCGCATCGGTGAATTACATTCTAACATGTTCAAGTTCTTCCTTTGATCTATTTTGGATATGAAGTCCGCGTCGGTACATATCTATGAGAGGTTAGAAGGGTTTTAAGTAGTTAAGTCCGCGTCGGTAAATTACTTGAAACATGGAATTTGATTCGTTTCTCCATATGCATGATTTAGGTTGTTAGGGTTGAAATTACATAGCTACTTGATTATATGAATCTGATTTAGTGTTTTCTTGTGTGCAAAGAGACGATCACATGTATATAGTAGCTTAGGTTTTTGTTTCTTTTTAGTTTAGGATTTTCGTCACTCTTCTGTTCTCTGTTTTCTTTTATTTTATTTTCGTATCAAACGATCTCCGAATCCCCTGAAAATTTGTACAGTAGTTCCTCTGTGTGTCTAGTAGATCTCTGTAAATTTTCATATTTTTCTGAGTAGTTTAGGTTAGGTTTTTAATTAGGTTTTCGACTGCTGTTCTATGGAACAGTAGCTACTTTTGTAAATTGTTTAAATGTTTTATTACTTGTTAATATTTGTTGTGTTTTTCTAACGTTTTGTTTTGCAAGGTACCCTCAATCCCCGGCCCTATACGATACCCTACTTACTCAATGCTACTAACGATAAAAAGGGTTTATTTGATGCAGGTTTTGCACCCGTCAAAAATCAATACTCCATTGAATACGTTTGTAGAGTATTAAATACTATCTACGACGAACATATTCATCTCCAAAGAGAGATCGGAGTAGAAGAGTTTGATCCATCAAGACCAAGTTTAATCGAGTTCTTAGATCATTTATCTAGGGATAAGACCTCTGAAAAGATTACAGAACAACTCGAGAGATTTAATCTAAGGATTAATCAACTTGAGGAAATAAATTCAAAAATTGCTAGGCTTGAAATCATGCTAGATTATCTCAGAGAAAAACAATATCTAATAGATATTAAAAGGAAATTAGTTCGCACTGAGAATCTTGCAAACAACATTCATCAACAAGCTGCAGAACTAAGAGATACTCAAGAAAATTTGAAAAAGCTTTTAGAAACTCTTATCTCTAGAATATGATGAATCAGAGAGTAGACCTAAAAGTAAAACAGGAAGATGTTAAAGCTATTGGCTTTCATCGTCCTACAGAAAAACTTGCTGAAAATGTAGAAGCAATAATTCATCAGCAGAATTATAATATCGCCGACCTCCAAGAGATAGGTACTGACCTCGAAGCACAATTTCGAGAATTACATAACAGGATTTCAAATCTACAAAAGATTGTAGAAAAGATGAAGGAATGAGAAAGTTATGAAAGAATTAATGAAGAAACACTAGCTCAAAACGTAGCTAGTAAAATTAACATACCTACTCCATCCTCACCAATGGGAGAAAGTAGACTAAGGTTTAGTGAACCTAAGCTACTTGAATGGAAAACATCATCGAAAAAATCTACAACAAAGAGAGATATGAAGATGTTGAGTAGAATTCTCAGTAAAAAGAACATTGTTCCAGCACAGTTAATAAATGCTCAAGAATTTGAGTATAATGAAATCGAATCTAATGTGAGAGAAGCATCTGCTCCTAAATTTAAATTCAACGAGATCTATAAGAAAGGATCTTTCATTATGGATTCTCATAGATTCAAGATTCTTGAATTAATTGTTCCAGCCACAGGTGGAGAAACAGATATCAGATTAATAACTCCAAAGGAAGTAAATGAAGCTTCCCAGAAAAAATATTCCTATATGCATATTGGAGCCGTCCAAATAGGAATAAAACTCTTAGCCAGATACGGAATTGACTGTTCTGTTCTATGTGTCTTTCAAGACGATAAAATAACATATTTCAAGAAAAGTCTGTTAGGAACAGTAGAACCTTCCTTGTGCAACCAAGTTGCATATTTCAATGTGTTTCCAAACTTCACAACACATCTCAGAGATGCTGCTCACTGTCTAAGATTAAGAATTAAGACATATGAGATTTTTATGAAAAAGGGAATGATGGAACTTGCGATAGATTACAGAATCTATTATAAGTTGATGAGCTCAAATGTAACTCCCAATACCAGATTTTTAAATAGCCCTAGGCTTACTACATCCGTTCTCACCAACCCGAAAAATAATTCCCAGCAGAAACATGTCACTAAATGGCATGATGTAACATTCCCAAGAGAATGGAATTTGACCCCTCCTGTTAAACAGCTTGAAAGTACCAATGCTTCAATTTATGAAGACATGGGAGGAAAAATAAGCTTACAATTTCATAGGCATTCATTTGCTAATTATGAAGAAGCTAGTTCCTCTGAAACTAAGTCAATTTTTCATGAAGAAGCCTTTGAGGAAGAAGATACTAAAAGACCTATGAAAATGCTTAGAGCAAGAGCAAGAGAATTAAAAGGATTGTATGCACGAGCTGAAACTTGTGAATCCATAGAAGAATTAGAGAAAATCATGAAAGAAATTTCTCAAATTCAACTTGGAAAAAATAAGAGGAAGATTCTTCTTTATCAAGCAGCAAAAGAAGAACCATCAAGTTCATCTTCCATGGATACAGAAGATGGTGAAAGACAGACACCTCTAGAAGGTGGTCACACCTTAGTACAAAATATTACAAACAATCCTACCAAGATCATTCTAGAAAAGAATATCAAGCTTCCAAAAGGACAAGCTCCTACAAGAAAGTATGGAGAACGAAGTTCTCAGAAGTATATCCTTATCGAACCCAAATGAGGACAGTCAGTGTCCGAAAGAGGGGTTTATTTGGATCTAGACCAGGTAGGAGATAAAAGAAAGACAATAGATAACTGGGTAGCTAGTTTAAAGTTGACTCAGGCTCTAGTGTTATCAAAGTATGCCTACGAAGATGCTCATGCATATTATGAGTCAACCTTAACTGGAATAGTCCAGAAATGGTACCAGTCCTTTAAGAGAAGTTCTAAATGGGCTGATTGGGCAGTTAAGTTAGCTCAGACTAACAGTCCTTTAGATTTTGCAGTGTCAATCTATGCACAATTTTATGGAGATATCACTGGACATAGCGAGCAATCTAAAGAACGAGCTAAATCAAATATTCATAAATTGAGTATTTGCAACATGAGATATTTTGAGGAATACACCAATGAGTTCCAAAACTACTACTACACTATTGGAGATATTGAGAATGATGATCTCATCAGAACATATTATAGGAAGTTGCCAGAACCCTGGAATGACACAGTAGCACAATCATTGGAAGAAAACCCTCTTCAGTATTTTACTGAACGAGGAATAGCAGAAAGAGTTAGGGATCTCCTAAGAAAACAATGCACAAAGAACAAAAAGTCCAAAACTGCAAAGAAGCAACTCAGAGGAATTGAGAATATGTGTCTAAAGATATTGGACACTCCAACACAATGGGGATGTCATATTCCTAAAGAAAGAAAATACAAAAACAAGTTTTCTAGCACCAAGCATGGTAAAATATTTGCTTCTAAAAAGAAGTATAAGTTTAGGAAAAGGCCTGAATATAAGAAAGAACAATCTTCTCAAACTCCTCCTAGAAAGAGATTTTTCAAAAGGAAAAAGAAAACCAATTCTTCTTCTAGAGAAGTAAACAAATGCAGATGTTGTGTCACATCCCGACCCTTATATTTTTACCTTATTTACTAGCGTGATTATAATAAGAATTTTACCGTCTCGATCATTGAGTAAATAGTTTAATTGGTCCCTAGAGGGGTTTCGGGGACGATTATGTGCGGAGGATAATTAGTATGAAGAAAATACGACGACGGTAAAAATAGTAAATTTTAGCTAGTAAAAGGTAATTTTTATTTGGGTATTATTTTTCGGGGTGTTTTTATTTTGGAATTTTGGGTTAAAAGGAGTGTTGGGTCGGCTGGGCCGAGCCCAACCCATTTCTTCTTCTTTCTCTTCTCCCTCTCTCCCGATTTTCTCTCTTCCCACCCGAGTTTCTTCTCCCTCCACCCGGGAAACTTCACCACCGCCGTCCGCCGCCGTCCGGCCGCCCCAGACCGCCGCACCGGTTCCAATCGATCGACCTCCAACCCAGCAGCCTTCCTGGACCGGTGAGAGGAGCCCTAGCTCCGCCGTGAGTGAGCGGTGCCGCCCGAAAGGCTAGGCTGCTCCGAGCTTCCCTTCGCCGGAACTTCCTCCTCCGGCCACCAATCCGGGCAAGCTTGGTACGGTTTTGTAGCCCTCCTCCCGTGCAACAACCCCTCCAAGTAGCTCCCTCCCTCTTGAGCTAGGTAAGGAGAAATGTGGAGTTGAAATTTCTAGGCTTTTAAGTTATTTTCGTTCGATTAGCCTAGTTAGGCTTGGAATTGGGTGATGTGTTGGTCATGAAAGTTGTAGAGGAGATTGAGAGGAAGATTCTGTTAAAATTTGGTAGCATTTGCAAGTCGCCGGAAAACGGCTGCCGGCCGGTTAGGAGATTTTTATGGTTTTTGATGTAGAATATTAAGGGGATATTATTGAAGTGAATTATGGAATTTTTGGATGAGATTTGGATAGGTTTGTGAATTTCCAAAGTTTGGTATTTTTGGCGGTTAATTAATGTAGAATCCGGCCGTAGGATTTAAGTCGTATTTTGGAGAGGTTGTATTTACGACTGTTGAGTATGATATTTAAGTTCGGATTGTTCCGATGTAAGAATATCGAAGTTAGGCAATGATGAGCGTAATTATGGCTCTCGGGTAATTTTTCCTATTTTGATTAAATATTGGATTATTGGTTGG
>NC_020492.1:5373639-5376974 GCF_000184155.1 Fragaria vesca subsp. vesca
CGCGAGCGTAGTAGCCCTATATAGACCCATGAATTTATATAGGGAGTATGGACGAGTGTAAAATACATACATATATTATAGAGTCTGAGAGGCTCGATATTTTATGGGATAAAGGTTTTATCGCTTGCGGCATGCATTCGATTTTTCCTTAGAAATTAATTTGGGGAAACATAAATATATTATTTTATTTTATTTTTGTCCACTCACTCTAACGTTATTAAATGTTTTCCCCTGGGCCCTTCGTTTTAAATTGCCCAGTCTGCAGAGTTCGGGTTGGATCTAGTAGGAGACGAGGCATAGTCACCCGCTTTTCGGCCAATTTTCGCCAGTAGGTTACCTGTTCAACCTACTCGTGTTTTCTTGCTTCCGCTTGTGTTTAGTAGCTCTGAATACTTTAGAATTTTTGTATATTATGTGATGTTCAGAAGTATAATATGAAATTTTCGAGTTAGGGTTGTCCATCTACAAGGGAGATTTTCTTAATCTTTTCAGTAAATTTTCCTTGGAGGTGGTCCCCGCACGACTTACTCTGGGTTTCAGGGTGAAACTCGGGGTGGGTCGTGTCATGTTGGCTTTGCAAAGCAGAAGGACATTATGCAAATGAGTGTCCTAAAAAGGACAAGAGATCTTCTAAAGCCTTAATTGCTGAATATGATGAAGCAATAGAGTATGCTAATCTAAGAGGCTTTGAAATCGCATATTCTGATGAAGAGAATGAATCAATATATTCTCTTGAATTCCCATAAGAAAGCGAGACAGAAGTGCTTCAGATAGCTTTGTAGAAGAAGAAGAAGAAGAGAAAGATATAGGATATCGCCCTATATTTCTATTACAGATACAAAATTGGAAAGAAGAAAACTCTGATATTATCAGTACTTTCCATCTCAATCCGGGAATATTTATTTGTGACTATTGCAAATGCGATGATAATAATACAATTCCCATGTACTGTGAAAGTACAGGAGAAACTTATCATCGAGAATGCTTTATTGCAGAACTCAGAAGAAAGACCAAAGATAATGATGCTCATATCCTGGTAGAAGAGGAATATAAAGTATTCCATAAAAAAGAACAAGAGAAAAAACTCGAAGAGGATATAAAAATGATGAAGTTTGTAACTTCATTAAGCCAAAACAAGGAAATAAAAGAGTCTCTTGATTCTCTTAATTCCACAACTGCTGTGACATGTAACAATCCAATAATTGGTATCAGTCAGCCTGATTCAGTAACTGTTGTAAGAAAGGTCAGCCCTTTCACAGAATTACTTAATGCTCTAGGAGAACAAGAAAGAGTGATGCCAGTCCAGACAAGCATATATAGTAACTATATTACTATAGGACTGAAGTTTCCCAATTACAAGAAGTATCATCTATATGCATTTGTAGATAGTGGCTTAGGGTATTCCCTTGCTAAAAGAAACGCAATCCTTGAAGAATATTGGGAAAAATCTCCAAGAACAGTTACTGGAATTGCAATGGAAGAAAATAAAATTGTCATGAAAATAATGGCCCGGAATGTAAGAGTTTCTTTAGGAGGAGGAAATTTTATCCTCAAGATCCTCTGGCAGTGTGAAGGCCAGACAACTAATTTGTTGATTGGAAATGACTTTCTTCTTCAACAAACAGTAATTCAAACATCAGAAATGATTGGGTTTGAGAAAAATCGAAAATTCTATTAGGAATCTCGGTTAACAAACGCGGTAAGCGTTACAAGTAAAGGATTTACAGACCAATATCAGAAGTCGTCAGCGAAGAGTGGTGATTATAAGCCAATTCTAAAGCCAGTTTTGTTGCTACAAGAGCAGCTTAAAGGTCATAGTGAGATATTTGTAAATGAAGCAATAAGTTCAGAAAACTCTGAATCAGAGGAAAATTCTGAATATCAAATTTCTGACAATGAGAGTTCTGATGGAGAAGAAGAATACATCAGAAAACATAACTTAAAGGTATATGCTAATAAAGTAGAACAAAAGAAAATACCAACTCTCACAGAAATAGAAAATCTGCTGAAACCAGTAATTAGTGAAGATCCTCAGTTGTATTGGGAAAGAGACACAATATATTGTCAGTTAAGAATGCATGATGCAAATGCTATTTGCTATGTCAAGGCCATCCCTCATTATAAGGAAGAAGATAGGAAAGAAATGGAAAGTCAGATCCAGAAAGTCAGATCCAAGAACTTCTGGAAAATAAGTTAATCAGGCCTTCAAATAGTCCTCATCATGCCCCAACATTCTTGGTAAGAAATCATGCAGAACAACTAAGAGGAAAAGCCAGAATGGTGATTGATTACAAGGATGTGAATAAAAAGACTGTTAAAGACGGTTATCAGATAGCTCATGTGAGAATTCTCATCAACAGGCTTAAAGGAGCAAAAATCACTACCAGAAGAAAGGCTTTAGCTGACGAAAATAAAAAAACCAGGCCGACGAATTTTTTTTTCGTCGGCTAATTTAAAATTTTCGTCGGCTATGGTCAACTTTAGCCGACGAAAGTAATATTTCATCAGCTGAATAATTTTTTTCGTCGGCTATAGTCTGTGAACTTTAGCCGACGAAATTTTTAAAAGTTTAACCGACGAAAAAAATTCGTCGGCTAAAGTGGACTTTAGCCGACGAAATTTTTAAACTTTAGCCGACGAAATTTTTAAAAGTTTAGCCGATGAAAAAATATAATTTCGTCGGCTAAAGTGCCTTATATTTGCAGATCTAGACAACAACTCATCTGAGAAAAAAAAACTTACCATGTTCAACTTACCCTTACTATTCACTATGTTGCAGATTTGGCGTTTGGTGTCTGATTGACTATTGTGATACCTTTCCGGAAGCGTAACGGCGCTACGAGTCAGACTCATTGCTAGTACCATGATGTATAGGCTTTTTTGGCCATCCGAGTCCGTTTAGGGCTTGAAAATGCAGTTTTCTTATTTTCGATTAGAGTTGACCGTTTCGATCGAGCCCTTAACGTTGTCGAATCCAGTTGAATTTTTTACCATAGACATCTTTCGTCATAATAATCATATCTGACGGTCGAATTTCGGTTTGTGAATTTTAGTCATCGGAATCACAACGTGTCTACTATTTACCGTTATTCGGTTATAGGTTATACAACTTTGTGAACCAACTCTACATAGGAAGCAAAATTAAGAAAAAATCTCGTGAAATAAGATGTGTTCAAAATGGTGAAATACGGCTATGGTTCAAAAATCACGTAAATCGGGTAAAGTCTCAGAGCCGATAGTAGCGGTCAACCCTATTTACCGTTATTATTCCTTATGGGGAGCCCTATCGTCGGAAGGTAAATGTCTCAAATTTTATATGGCAGTTGCGTCTCATC
>NC_020492.1:5376994-5402326 GCF_000184155.1 Fragaria vesca subsp. vesca
GGAGCCGATAGTAGCGGTCAACCCTATTTACCGTTATTATTCCTTATGGGGAGCCCTATCGTCGGAAGGTAAATGTCTCAAAATTTTTATATGGGCAGTTGCGTCTCATCTACGTGAGAGTTTTTGGTGTGGAAGGTTTGACCAAATTACGTAATATAGGGGGAGATATGAGCATTTTCGTGAATTTATAGACTTTAGCCGACGAAAATATATGAAAAGTCGTCGGCTAAGGTCAAAAAATTTCAAAATTTTTTAGGCGGTAAACCAAAGTTGGAGGAAAATTTTCAAAGGACTTTAGCCGACGAAAATATATGAAAAGTCGTCGGCTAAAGTCGAAAAATTTTCAAAATTTTCAACCAAAATTTTTTGACGGTCAACCAAAATTTTCAAAAGAGTTTAGCCGACGAAAATAAAGAATTTCGTCGGCTAAAGTTCTTTATATAGGCGAAGATGGATGGTAAGAAGTCTATTATCTGCCAGATTTTCTTCTCGGCCTAGCTCCGCCGTCACACTAGTCCCAAAAGCTTCGCCGTCATCTCTACTTCATTGCTGGATAGGTGGTGCATCGAGTGGCGCCGCCATGAGAGATAAATCGAGCTCCAAAACTCCGCCGGTTCAGATTCGGTGTCGATCAAATTTCTCCTTCCTTAGGTCACCATTTGGTGAGATCTATATATGGATAAGTTGAGTTTGATTAGTACTACATTCCCCTAGAATTTGGTAGCTCGATTCGGTGTGTGTGAAGAGAATCGAAGATTTGAAGTTTTTAGGGTTTAAAATTGGGGATTTTTATATTTTGAGTCGATTGACCTGTTTAGGCTTAGAATTGAGCTTCGATTTCTTCTAGAAAGTTGTTCGAAATGTTGAGACGAAGATTCTGTCAAATTTTGGTCGTGATTGGAGGTGGCCGAAAGTTTCTGCAGTTTTTTTTCAAAACCCAGCAACTTTAGCCGACGATATTTAAACACTATTTCGTCGGCTATAGTTATTTTTTAAATTTTTATAAGGTTTAGCCGACGAAATATAGTAAATTTCGTCGGCTATAGTTATTTTTTAATTATTTATTACACACTTTAGCCGACGAATATATTAATTGTTTCGTCGGCTAACGTCTGGGAAAAAAACCGACGACATGTTTTTCGTCGGCTAACTGTGGGACTATAGCCGACGAAAATAAAAATTTCGTCGGCTAAAGTCATCACCGACGACCTTTTCCCGACGACACTATAGCCGACGAGCCTTCGTCGGCTAAGATCTTAGCCGACGAATTAAGATAACAGGCCGACGAAAATTTTTCGTCGGCTAAAGTGCTTGTCCTGGTAGTGAATCTTCTATAAGTTGATGCAAAATCAGGCTTTTGGCAGGTTAAAATGCATCCTGATTCCATTGCTTTGACCTTTGGAACTCCTTAAGGGCATTATGAATGGTTAGTTATGCCATTTGGTCTTAAGCAAGCCCCATCTATTTTTCAAAGGAAAATGGATAATGTCTTTGAACCTTACTCAGATTTCTGCATAGTTTATATAGATGACATTCTTGTCTACTCTAGAACTATGAACGAACATCTTAAGCACTTAGAACAAGTGTGTAAACTTATTGTCCAGGAAGGAATCATCCTTGGATAAAAGAAGATTCACCTCATAAAGGGAGAAATTGATTTCCTTGGCATTCATGTTAAGGATGGAGAGATTCGTCTCCAAGAACACATAGTAAAAAAGATCAGCCAATTTCGAAACAATACCCCAGATGCAAAATCTTTGCAAAGATTTTAGGAGTTGTTGATTTTGCAAGAGACTTTATTCCTCAAGTCAGTGGTCTCACAGCACTCATCTATCCAAAAACAAGTTATAAAAAGAAATGGTCTTTCACAGAAGATGACAGTAATACTGTCAGAAAAATTAAAGAATTAACAAAAACCCTTCCTCCTTTACAATTACCTAAAGAAGGAGATTTGATCATTTTGCAAACAGTTGCAAATGATTATTACTGGGCAGGAGTTGTTTTAGCTATTGCTCCAGATACAAATTATGAAAAGATTTGTAAATTTCTATCATGAAAGTTTAATGCAGCAGAGTTAAACTATTCTACTGGAGACAAGGAAGTCTTTGCCTTAATTAAAAGCATTAAGGGTGCTGAGGCATTCTTAGGAAATAAAAATTTGTAGTAAGAACTGATAACAAAAGAGTTAAAAATTTCAAAAACTACAAATTAACTGATGCTGCTGATAGAGGAAGAGTTCTGAGATGGCAAATGCTTTTAACTCAATATGAATATGATGTTGAAATGGTTGCAGGTGACAAGAACTATTTGCTTGACGCTCTTACAAGAGAAATGGAGATGTTTGAAAGAGAAGGTCGCAATCTAAGAAGCCGGAAACCAATATCAGAGGAGAAGAAGCTTTGGGAAAGATACAAGAGCGGTGATAAAACCGTAGGACCTCTCCATGATGGACCAGGTTATCAGTACATTGTTTCCTAAGGAGCTGCTGAGTTAAGCCAGCCTTCGGAAAGAATAAAGCCAAAATTAGATCATGGATGGGATGAACTTTCAGACCATTCTAAAAAAGATGCAGATCAACCTGTTAATGAAGAAAACTTGCAAATAAGTTTTTGCTGTGTCCGAAAAGAACAGCCTCAACTGACCGGTCTCAAGGTAAAAAACCTGCTAGCCCGTCTCAAACAGCAGATGGTAAAGACATATCAAGTCCGTTTATGGCTGCTGTTTTACCAAAAAGCAGAAGAGACCCTTTTAGGGCAAATAAACTACCTTTGGTTACTGGGAAGAAGGCTGTTCATGATCAGCCTTTGAATATCTTTCAAAAACCAGTATTCAGGATAGAAAAGCTATTGGCCTTTAAGTAGAAGATTATTATTAATAATATTCTGCATGCTTTTTATGAAGAGAATGAAGCTCACTTGCTTCAAACACTTAAAGCTTTAACAGAAGAACTGTATGGATGCCATACAAAGGACAAGGGTGTGCGAGTAGAAAATCCAGCAGGAAATTCTAAGGTTCTTTACCTTGAAAATCCTGAAAGTGCTAAAATCCCAATGCTAGCACTAAAAGAATCTGAATGGTATAATTTTCATAATCTCTTAGGAGAAGGTAAAGATGTTCTTCCAAGAACATTATCAACAATCCCTGGCCCATATTATGGGAGATATTTTGTTGATGTTCAAGCAGAACATCCCCAAAAACACAAGTTGTGGCTTGTGGAAAATGGTTTTGTTCGTAATCTTTGGACAAAAACTAATGAAGATTTAAAAGGATTTCCAGATATAATATATGAAGTTGTCAAGAACATTAGACCTGATGGATGTATTTTGAGATTAGAATGAATTTCTACTCCTCTAAAATGGACGGTAGTAGATGGACAGACAAATTATATCTCTCCTTATCATTTTGTCAGGTTAATCCAAAGTCCTGTTCAAAAACCGGCCAGCCGTTGCAGGTGGCAATGGTAGACCAAATCAAAGCATCCCATGGATGAAGGCTATGACTATATCTATTATCAAAGACATGGTTCTAAGAGACTATGATTCAAGTATTTTGGTAAGTGGAGAAAAAATAATGGTCACTTGCTATAATCAGCCTCCACCAGAGAATTGTGACTTTTTTACAGCTCTTATGAGGAAAGAAGTTGATTGCACTCTAACTACCACCACATGGCTAGAGAAAGTGGAGAATGATGAAAAGTATAATATTTCTTATCCTTTTGATTCAGATCTAGACAATGAAGAAGATAACATTGCACTTGAATGAGAATACAGCGGTCCCAACTCTTCAGCATGATATGAAGAAGATCCGGAAGAATATCACAACATAGTAAATATGTTGGAAACATGAACAGTTGTCGACGCATCAAGACATGCAACTTTTCTTTCTGATATCAAGTAAATGGCTGCCGACGCAAGAAGTTAGAGCACTTTACTTTTTCAAAAAGTAAGGTTATCAAGATAAGATTCCATTGTCGCCCACTTAGTTTAGGGGAGTTTCAATTTCATTTTGGAGTCCGTTCCCTATATAAGGAGCCTTAGGCGTCAGTAGGAAGACATCAAAAAATTTGAGATAAAAGTTTGAAGTTCTCTCAACCTTTCTGAAGAAGTAAGATAGCCAGAATACAGTCTTTGTAGTATAGTAGTGTGAGAATAAGAGAGTGTGGTGTGTTGTAGTCATCTGGTGTGGAGTGTTGTATTTACAAGTTAGTATTTTATCTTGTAATTATAAGTATGAATAACTAAACAACTTTTAGCTGTTTACCTGAGAGCGAGGCTCTAGGTTTTGTATTTGAATTTATGTTTGAATAAATAAATTCTACTTGGTGCCCAATATCCCGTCGCAAAAATATTAGTCTGTTATATTTCTGCACTTTCTCTGTTAAGTTACATTATCTCTGCATTTTAATTAAAACCATTCCTATTTAGGCAGCAGTGATTCCGCCGTACTCAGTAACCAGGTTGACTAGAGGTCTTTAGGTGAATTTTTGGCATGTTGAAGGCTAGTTTTTTTTTATGAGTGTTTTTAATTATTTACTAGTAATAGTAACTTTGTGGTAAAAACCTGTTGTACAAGTCTCTAATAAGTCATCATTTGTCCTCTTGTTATACATATATTATAAAATAAGAAAAAGGCAGTCTGCATCCCATGCAGCGCTGCATGATAGACATACCCCTTGTGCTCAAGCTCTGACAAAGAATTATAGCTACAACAGTAGGGATATGAAGAAGGGGAAGACCGGAAGACTACTATTGTGTCTAGGTCAAAGTCTTCTTCTTGGACTCTGAGTGCTCCTGAGTTGCAGAGGATTAAGAGGCGGCGACAGAGGCTGCTAAGGTTTGAAGTACGACGCGACGGCGTCGTTTGTGCACGGGAGATAGAATCTGGATCGATGAACGAAGAGTTATGTCTGTTACTGCTGCACGACAAATATTGAAAATGGAAATAATTTATATGAAAAAGATGGAAAATAGAAATGGACGAAAATGATCTTCAAAAAATACTTGGACGAAAATGATCTTCAAAAAATACCTGCCGTCAGTTTTTTTAACAGAGTTAACGTTTCTGAATTCAAAACTTTGGTTGAGGTAAGAATGTGAAATATTGTTTAAACCATTTTTCCTTACGAGTTTATAATGTTTAGGGAAATGCCCATTTAGTACTAATTTAAACCCCTCATTTCTCATTCTAATGATAATCTTTTTCATTAGCCCATTTCAATATAAGGTAACCTTTTTTATGCCCAAATACACAAATGTTTATGCCCAAATGCACAAATCTTTATTAAAGTCTTAACAAATCAATTATTTTAAGACTATTTTGCCATCACCCCTTAAACATGCATAGAGAGAGAAAATGAAAGAGAGAATACTTGGCCGGAATCTCACCGAACTCCGGTCACCGGAATTTTCTCGACCGCCGGACTCCAGTCACCAGAATTTCCTCGACAGCCGGACTTCGGTCACCGGAATTTCCCCTATAACTAGTTACTGACCCCCAATAACCAGTTACTGACTAATTAATGACCTCAAATAACCAGTTACTGACCTCCAGTAACCAGTACTGACCCCCAGTAACCAGTTACTGACCAGTTACTGACACCTAGTGTAACACCCTGACCCAGGTGTTAGAAATATAAACGCATAAAATAAATAAGGAAATCCTAAATCGAAAACGAGATAGGATCTCATAATCAAACAAAACAACAAAGCTGTTTTGTTGCGTTTGGAACCTAAATTTTATTTTGTTTATTTGCGGCTGCACCCAAAAGTTGATCGGGCTGTCTACGTACCCTTTTAAAGGGATCAAGTCACTCGTAGTTCAACATTTTATACTAATTCTCCACCTTCAATAACAACTGTATCGAATCTGGAATTTGTGTGGGTGTAAGTCCTCAAATTGATAAGGACACCCAAGTTCTCAATCCCACACTTCCTCTCACTTTCTCCGATAGTTTCCTAATTACATACCATGCTTGCTCATATTAAATTCATCGTCACATTCCAATTCACCTTTAGGCTTGCTCATATCAACACTTCAATTACTAACCTATCTCTGATTTTACTATGGACACCCAAAACCACTACTCATCAACTTTCCTAACATTATACTAAATCCAACAACTATCTAACAGTAATATACAAGCAACTTCAGGCTCTGATCGTGATCTGTACACCAATAATTTAATTAGCATCTTCCCTTTATATATTCAATATTAATATCAGCTTTTCAACACAGTGACTACCATGCAAATCATCACGATCATACAACTCACAAAATCCATAATTCAATTGACTACACCAAACTTGATAACACCAGTTAATTAACAAGGCACCCAAACCAGAAACTTTAACGTACAAATCCAAATCCCAGCAACTTATACAAAGTTCAACTCACCTTTCTATTCAATCATTCATAGTTGACTCCTTTATTTACCCTTTGTATCCATAGCAGAACAACAAGGTAGCCAGTCTGATCCATCTTCACCACTTCGTCAAAATCTTCAAAGATAAAGGTAGAGATCCCATTTTGCTAGTCTGCACCCAAATGAAGAACACAGTAGCATCCAAAGTGCGAGTTAACATCCTTTCTTCCAATATCACGATTTCTCCTTGTCCTTCCTTAATATCAGATTGATCATAACACAGCTGAATCCTCAAGTTCAATTCCTTGACCGAGAATGCAGCAGCTAGTCCGACCTCCCCCTTACTGCCATTCCTGAGTCGAACTCGGAGGTCGCGGGAAAACATCGAACCCTCGCCGGAAAAATCCCAAAACTTCTTCTATTCGATTCTCCCTCCTCCGAGCTTCTCTTCAAAAACCAAGAACATGGAAAGGTTCCTGAGATCGAGATGAAGCTGTCCATACCAGTGAGAGGCGTCGACGGTGCCGGAATCGGAGACTCGCCGGTGAACCCAGCCTCTCCTTCTCCACTTCGAATCTCTCACTCCAGACTTCTTATCTGAAAATCAAGGGCATGAACATGATCACGAGAGCGAGAGGAAGCTGCCACTACCATTCTTCCTCCTCGCCGTCGCCGGAAAACGGAGAACCAGTCGGGTTGACCCGCTGACTCTGTTCGGGTCGAGAATGACCCGGTCTGGGTCTGAACTAATTTTCTCCTCCGTCCCCTCCCTCCCGAACCTTCCTTTTCTCTTCATTTGTTGCTTAGGTCGGTTTAACCGACCCCTCTAGAACCTCCCTCTCTCTCTCTCTTGTTTTATATTTTTTATACCTTTTACCGAAATAGTAACTTTCCATTTTTAGACCATAATTTTCTCATACGAACTCCGATTTGAGCGTGCCATGTGTCCACGAACTCGTATTAACGTCCTCTATAGCTTTCATGAAGGAAGTTTTCCCAAATTATCAACTTAACGAAAAGTCAACTTTTTAGGTCCTTTACGGTAAAATGGTTACAAGAAACAATAATTGAAAATTTACTGAAAACTTCATAAATTCACAGAACATAGCTCGTCGCTCCGGAAAATAATCTGGACATACCGGTGAGCTCGTATTAACATGTGCCACGACTTCGGAGTTTTAAATCCACTATTTACTGTTTTCAGAAAAAATCGAAAACAAACTCGAGCAATCACTATTTAAATCTCCGAGCGCGAATAAAGAAAATTCCGCGGTAACTCATAACCCCGAACAGTAACCTTTTAGGTACGGGGTATTACACCTAGTAACCAGTTACTGACCCCTAGTAGAGCAACTGAGAAAGAGAGCAGAGTCTCAGACCAAAAAAAAAAAAGCAGAGTCAAAAATACTGAGTAGTGTGTATGTGTGGTGCAATACACCCATAAAAGCATGTGTCGTAATTCCCCAAATTGGGTGACCAAAGTCTCTTACTAGTAGTAGTAGAGACAGAGAAGAGAGAAAAGCCCATCCCCATTCTCCACTTCTCCATTTTCTCTCTCTCTCTCTCTCTCTCACTTACTCACCCCAATAATTTAGTTACTGACTCCCAATAATCAATTACTGACCCCTAATAATCAGTTACTGACCCCCAGTAACTCAATTTTTCTCCGATCGCTGGATTCCAGTCACCGGTAACTCGGTTACTGACCCCCAGTAACTCAATAACTGACCTCCAATAATCAGTTACTGACCCCCAATAATTTAGTTACTGACCCCCAATAATAACTTACTGACCCCAATAATCACTTATCAATCCTTAATAATCACTTATTGACCATAATATTCAAATGTAAGGATTAAAAATAAAAATAAAAATCTCTAACTGACTTGGACTGGGCACCCATTATTCTTCTCTGGGCACCCACCTTCCCCGACGGTGAGCACATCGGCCTCCTCCACCGTCGCACCTCCATCCACCGCATCTTCCCTCCTTGCCTCGAAGACGCCGGCCTCGAGGATCTCCATCTTCATGACGAAGAAGATTACGTCGACGTCGGAGTGGGAGGATTTGAGGGAGTCGAAGTCGGAGAGGAGAGATCGGAGGTCGTCGACGGCTTGGATGAAGTCCTGGTATTGAGCGCGGCAGACCTCCTCGATTTCGGACTCTTTGTAGTGGAAGAAGTGGCGGAGGTGGAGGAGGACAGTCTCGGGCTTGCCCGAGGCGAAGGATTTGTGGACGAATGAGCCGACGTCGGAGGAGGAGGCCAGGCCCGGATTTGAATAGAGGCAGAAGAGTCTTGTGACTCAGGGCCCATAAATCTAAGGGGCCTACAAATATTTTTTTATAGTTGTCCAGAAAAAAAAATTATAGTTTTTACTGTGCAATTAATCAGACAAGTATGGAAAAGAGGTAAATTAAAACTTAATGAAAACTGAAGACATCTGACATGAATTAAAGACAAATATTCTAAAATAAGGGCAATTACACGTGATGAGGGGCCCAAAAGCAATTGACTGAATTATATAAACATATATTATTAATTATAAATTAAATATTTTTGGATGTTATATGTTATTTTGTATATACAAAAAAATCAGGGGTCCAACTCTGAGAGTTCGACTCAGGCCCTCAAAATCTCAGGTCCGGGCCTGGAGGAGGCGACGACGGATTGGCCCTCTAATTCGCGCATCTCTTCCCGGTTGAAATACTATTCCTTTTCGCCGGAGTTCTGATCTGACCTATGGTCGATGTGGAGAGAGTGAAGAGAAAGAGGAGAGAGAGAAGAGCACGATCTGAAAACTGAAAGACTAGAGTGATGTTGATACAATATTAAGGGCATACATGTTATTTGTATAAGAATAATTGGAATAGGCGTATGTAACCGATTTTAAATAGAGTGAGCTTTAATTAAGCTATTTTTGTGTAAATGGGCATTTTCCTTAATGTTTAAGTTTGAAATATTTTTGTCATTGTGGGTCAACGACCCATAAAGCCGTGGATCCACAATTCAAAAGAAAGCAGCCCAAACCGTGTGACACTGCGATCTTATAAATAATTTTTGTTTCTCGCACGCTCTGATTGAACCGAACGAAACCCTAAGGAAGGAATATGGCTGCTGAAACCGACGCGAGATGCCAGGGAGATGTAAGAAAGCTAGCCCTCTTCTTTGAGAAACTCGGCGCCTCTTCTCCTCCTGGTATGAACTTTTCTTTGATTTTGAATGAATACGTCTTCTATCCTTGGTTGACAATTTCGCGGTGGATTTGGTTAATAATTAGTGAACTTATCTGTTGCTTTCAAAATCAGATCTGAAAGTTCTTATTGCTCTATCTAATCTGGAATTTCTTGTCAGATACGAAAAAAAGTTCAGAAATCATCAATCGAAAAGGATGCGGAGGATCCGCTGGTTCAGGTTTTGTCTTATGTTTAACGCTTTCTGCTTAACTTGTTCTCCCTGTCTTCCGATCATATTAGTTTTTGTTAGTTTTTTACCTGTGTGGAAGAAAATTCTGCTCCCATTTTCTTTCTTTCCATTTAGCTTTTACTATTGAATTCTACTTTCTTTTTGGTTACAACTTTGAGATTGCTTTGTCTTCTCTACTATATGCTTTCTAGCTCCTATTATATCCTGGTGTTTGTCGAATGAGGTTTGGAAAAGCTAGATTTAATCCCAGTACTTAATTAATTGGCATAATTTTTCATAAAGCTATACAAGCATTTAAGTGTATGGGAAATTCACCTGTTACTACCATAGTTTCTTGTTTTCTTATCCTTTATGGGTATCTAACAACGGAACTGCAAACAACCAGGCACCTATACAGGCTATACTCCTGTCGTCTTCATGGGGCAGAATGACTTCGGAGGACCAGTGGCTAGGGGAGGTGCTTCTGTGGACAAACGACAATGTGTGCCCTGCAATGAGTGTTCTAAGTCGCACCCCCTTTATTCTTATTGCCCTTACACCCCTTGTGATATTTGTGACAAGGTTCACGACTCTGAGTGTTGCCCTTACTTCGACCATCTCCCACAAGGGGCAACTTTTCCCCCTGGATATGAAATAGTTTGTCGATGCGGTAATTTATTTAATGAGGATAAGTGGGCTTGTAGCTCTTGTAGTGGGAGCATTCCAGTGCTTGCGGCCAAGTATTGTTCCATTTGTAATGTCTATTATCAGCACAGTGTATATGAATGCCCAGTGGACAAGGAACGTGCTGCCAAGTATAAATTGGTCAGAGCCGAGATGCTTTCACGTGTGCCGATTCCCCATCGTCCTGTCTATCCAGAATCATCATGAGGAATTCCCTATGTTCCAATTACTCCTTCCTCGTCGGTTTGTGGAGACATGAAAGAAGGCAAGGACATGAACATAGGCACACCTTGTTGGAAGCCTACTGTGATTGCACCAGAAGAGGATTCAGTGAATGTAACTTTATGAGTTTAATGTGATTGAACATAAACACGCCTGGAGAACTTTTTAATAGCTCAAGTGTTTTAATGTGAATGGTATGTGCCTATGTGTGATTTACTTTCTTGTTTTTGTTTAATGTGTGATGTAGTTTGGTGCTATAATGCTCTTCTTTCTTTTGATATTGCTTTTCTTTACATTTGTTGACGATGTTAATGGGTAAAATTCTGTTGGGTTAGTAGTTGTATATTGAAACAAATATGTCTTCTGGACAAGTAGGTTAGGCAGAAAGAGTCCCTATTGTATGTTGATATGAGAGATAATATGGGCAATTGGCTATTTTGTACCAGGGAAGTTAGTACTCCGGAGGTTATGGTTTCCAGAAGCCTTGATTGGCTTGCCATTAATTATGTGTATTGAGTTGGGGAGCTTTTGCCCTTATTATCTCTGCTAATGGACACCTTCTTCATTTCCTAGTCTAGAACTTATTAAGGGTCAAGTTCCTCCTTTTGTTTTGGGTGTTGGTTTAAATCATTTCTCATGGGGAGGTCAATACTTATGACGTGGTTAAGAGGAGAAGACTGGCTGCTATATGGTGCATTTTCTGCAAAGAAGGCCGAGAAGAATGTGAATCATCTGTGTTTGTGCTCTTCCGTTGTCTTAGATCTTTGGGATGTTCTAATGTGATCTGATTCATTCCAGCTGATTGTTGTCTTAGCTCTTTGGGATGTTCTAATGTGTTCTGATTCATTCCAGCTGATTGTTTGACTTCACTGTGTGAAAGCTTCAATTTATTTTTAGGAGGTAGAAAGTAGTTCCTTCTGGTAAGATGTGCTATAAATGGCTGTGTTTTAGGTTACCTGGTTGTACGAACAATTCAGTTTTTTTTTTTGGTTGTTGGAACATGACTAGGGGTAGGGAGAAGGGTGGTTATATGCAGTCGGATAGACGCGCCATACTGGCTTCATAATCTTTTTCCAGCATTTAAGAATGGCTCTTTTTTCTATCTACAAAGGCAAAGCTGCACTCTTTTTGAGTCCTATTCTCCCGACATTCACTATATTGGAAGTATGAACTCATCAACTCTTTCAATCATGATGTCTCATTGTCATATATTTTTAAACGGAGTCGACAATATATCTCATCGTTCATCTGTGTGTATATTTCGTAGACTGGACGTGTTGTACTGGACGTGTTGTAGTTGAGCGAGGTGGTTCTGTGATGTTACAGTTCATGCCTGCAATTGGTGAGCCCAAATATGACTGTTTGCATTACAAAATCTGAATTTCATTATTGTTTACTTCCCAAAGTAATTCTTGTGAATTTAAGCTTAAATGTGTCTCGTTCCAGTTGTTTGCTTTATCGGCAACAGAGGTTGGGTCTCTCATCAGCATTTTTTTTATTTTTCATTTTTATTTTTGTTTTAATGCAGTCAAGGTCAGATGTTTCTGCCATTACTCATTTTGATGATTTATTTCATGATCCTTCAACAGAGGTTGAGTATGATCTTTCAAAAAAAAACAGAGGTTGAGGATGATTTGACTTCAACATGGTTAACCGGGAAAACTTGATATACAATGTTGTTACAACCTCAAATATGATGCTGGACGTATAATACAATCAAGGATTTAAAATGAGAATAATCCAAGTCCTCTGAATAACTGCCTTCCAGTTGTTCACTTGAAGATGAGCAACTGGCAGCTTGAGACAAATTTCCATTGAGTATCAAATTCAAGTCCGGCTTCGGCAAAGAAAACGTGATTTTTTGAAGCTGAGCATTTAAACTATCTTGCAGTTGCTGAGGTGAATAGTTCTGGCTTTTCAAGAGCTTTTACTAATTACTACTGAGTTTGCTGCAAGACTAACCTGTAGGAAAGGAGAGGGCATAAGAGAAATGAAATTTATCCTTCTATTTGCATACTGTTGATGTTATGTTTTACAAGTGTCATCACACATAATAACTTGTGTCAGACAGGAGGACGACCACCATTTGAGATAATGCATACAACATAAGAGAGAGATCAATGCCATGTAAGAACTATTTTGTAGTTCACAAAAGAGAGTTGGGCAAAACACAAACTCGCAGACAGTACACAGCACACAGTAGAACATTTTGCAAGGTCATCTTGGTCATCAATACCCAATCTTGTTGCTGGAAGTATAATATATGAGACAAGTAGCAAGATGGAGTAAGCACGTCCACAGAACACATATGCATGATGAATCCTACTTTATCTAGGATTCCTGCATCCGCATAACCTATTCGTAGCAGCCGTAGGCAAGTAAGATGACTGTCACTAAAATTAAAACTTAGACTCGATCTGGTAACACTTATCTGTTGATGACCGCAACCTAACAAATCCAGACGAGTTTGACATGATAAGGGTATAGCAAGAGGATTTAAATATAATGTATTTGCTACAATTCAGGTGTACTATAGCGAAACTGATTCTGTATTCTATCTCACAGTCTTTGACCTCTCCAGGACAATGTCTAATGGCGAAGCTGCTTAATAGCTGGTATCATTTGCGCTCCTAGCATACATTTTTCCTGAACCCTGGTATCACAAAGACTCCACTGAGTCCATTCTTAGTTAATATTGAGTTCTAGCTACAAAAAGTCTTTATCTGGAGCATTATGATCCATTATCTTATCATGATGAATATTTACTGAGTTCCAATAAAATGATCCGCACATCTCCTTATTAACTGTTGTGTATGTGGCAACATAATGATCAGGACCACCAATATAGCGCAACAACTTAAAGTCCTAATATTGGAAACCTACGCTAAGTTCCTAGCTCCTGGGAGCCACAGCCGGTTACAAAGTAGCTAAACGGACAGCAGCAACATCTTATAACAACAATATCTAAAGCATCAACGACCCTTGTCTTTCTGGATCCTTGTCTTTGGTAAGTTCTAAATCATACTAGTATCAACATCTACACTCATCAAATAGCACATCCTAAATAGCGCTGATGACAACTGAAGAAAGCGCAAATTTCATACAGCTGACCAAGCAGAATAAACTATTTGCATGAAGAACTGTTGTTATGTTTTGCAAGTTTCCATTATACATAATGCCTTATGTCGCACAGGAGCACAGCTACTTGAGATAAGGCATACAACATAAGAGAGATGACTTTGCATACTAGTCTAATGAGAATTAGTTTAAATCCATGTTATCATACAGTTTTGTAGTTCACAGAAGAGAGTTGGGCAAACTACAAAAACTCTCACACAGTGCACAGCTGACAAGGGAACATTTCACTACATTGTCTTGGTCGTCGATACCCAATTTTGTTGCTACGAGCATAATATATGTGACAAGAAGCAAGTATAATATAGCACGTAGACAGCACACATATATGTATGATGCATCCTACTGTTTTCACACATATATGTGGCTCGTGCGCAAATTCTTTGTTTCACAGACGTCCTATTCTGATCCGGCCTATACATACATATATACACACACACACACACACACACAGAGGAATACACATGAATATGTAAGGAATACTCCGACAGCACTGTCATTCAAATTAAATTTGGATCCGATCTGGTAAAAAGCTTATCTGTTGATGACCGCAACCTAATAAATCCAGGAGAGTTAGGCATGAGAGGGTTATAGACTTATTACTTATAGCAAGAGGATTCCCACAATCATGTTTGTGCCACAATTCTGGCGTATCACAGAAACACCAGCAAGCAAGCTCATGATCCTGCATTCTATCACACAAAGCCACTGTCTTTGATCCCTCCAGGACAATATCATTTCCCTCCTTTTAGAGGTTGTTCCTGAATCCTGGGAACAGCCAACTCCGCAGCAGAAATCCCCAGAAAGGCTCCACTCTTAGTTACTACTGAGTTGTAGGCTTGTAGCTACAGGAAGTCTTTATCTGAATTGTTATAATTCATTATCCTATCACGATGTATATTCTAGATCACCAATAAAAGAATTTGCACATACCCTTATCAACTGTTCTTCATGTGGCCACATAATGATCGGGGCCATCAAAGCCAAGTCCTATGTTGGAAATCACAACAACAATCCTGGCCTAAGTTCCTAGCTCCTAGGAGCCACAGCCAGTTTGCAAGTAGCTAAAAGGGACAGCAGCAACATCTTATGAAAACCAAATCTAAACCCTTCTAAAGCATCAATGACCCTTGTCTTTTCGGTAAGTTTAAATCATACCACTATCAACACCTACACTCATCAAGTAGCACATCTTAATGAGTGTTCTAATCCCGATGACAACTGAAGGAAATGCAGGTCAAACAAATGAACAATCAGAACAAATCTAAACTATATACTGATAAGAGCACTAATATTGAACAGCATGATTTAGTGAAATGCATGATAATGAGCTGAAATTTCAACGTACCGACTCTGAAGCCATCTTTACGGCAGCTTTCGCTATAGGCAGTATGCAAAACCTAAACCAAACCCAAACCCAATACAACAACAATTTTAGTCTTGAAATTGACTACTTCATCAAACAAACATAATAGAATTTTATTTAAGTAAATAAACTCCGGGTAATTAAATTAAAGTGAGGAACTTACATTCCACGGCCACCGGCCAGAGCTTCCTCCGATGGGTCTTTCCATTCATCAATTCTGCAAATTTAACATTTACCAAGTCAATTACTTTAGGTAAATACAAAATTACAAAATCAAATATACATACATAGAGAGAGACATACACCCAACCGTAACGGCGGTCAAATAAGAGGCGTTTGGATTTTGAAGAGGTTGAAACGGAGGAGATTGAGGACTCCATTCTCTGTTACTCTGAAACTGATTGGGGGAATAAAAGGAATATGAAGTGGGCCGGGTCGGGCTAGTCACTAATCGGGTCTAAGTTGATGGCAAATCCGTAAATAAAAACAGAGCACCACCGCGCTCTACATATTTCAAAGGCCACCCAAATCAAACTTCTTCCCGCTTAGCTTCTCTCTCTCTGAGCTTTTGAAGATCGGCGATCATGAAACCGACGGATCGGATTCCGGCAAAGGCCTGTAATTCCGGTAACTTTCGTTTCAAATCGTACTGATTTCGCTAATTTCGTTTCCTAGCTTTTCTTTCTTGTTCGCTGCTTTAATTTTTGCTCCGATTTCCGTTCGCCGGAAAACTTGAAGAGAAACGAAATTTCTATATAACTTGAACTGAATTTCTCTGTGATCTAAGATTAAGCTTTTTACCGATCGGAGACGAAGAAAAAGGAATTGGAATTTGGATTGATTTGGTTGAGTTTGAGTCCAATTTCCAAGCGTGATTAGCTTAGGGTTTCTGCTATGAATGCGAATTTTGGCTTTGAATTAATGGATTAAATGTTGGTTTTGGTGATTTCAGCTGGGGTTTGTCTGATGAGAAACGCATGGAGAGACGAACAGCATCCATCTTTCATAAACTTCATCTCCAATTTCCTCGCTGCAAATTCTTTCCGGCTTAACTTTGCCTCAATTCCAGCAGTAATTTATACTATTTTATTATGTAATTTTGAAAGGAAATTTGGTGAATCGCTCGCTTAAGCGCGGTGATGGTTTCGATTGCATTGCAGGACTTCATTTTCAACTGTGGAGGTTCATCAGTGGCATTCATCTTTGTCACAAGCTTGGATTCAACTAATGTCTCCGAAATCTTCGCCAGGTGACCAAATTGTTCTCGCTTTTGGTGCGATTCTGCTTGTCCTAATTTTACGAGTTTGATGTGAATCCTTGTATTTATTACAGAACTCAATTACTGAAGCAGCAATTTGCACATCTCTATGTTATCTGTACCCTCCCAACCAAGGAGCAAAATGACTTGTTTGTTCGTTCTTACTTCAAGTGAGTTTATCGGAAACTTTTCGTTCAGGGAAATGTGTCAATACACTAGTTAGATCTTAGCTTTAATATTCTGTTACAATTTGATTATGAACTGACTGGAGGTGTTTAAACCTGTGAAGTTCCGGATTGGAGCTTGGTAAGCCGGCATTTGTTCCGGTTAAAGACTTAGAGATGGGTTTTGAGAAGATGCTAAGGATAGCTTATGCTCGAGGAGGTAAATCTTGTTCTCTAAAACTCAGTCACTTACGGATTTCGTATGAAAATTTTCTCAGTAGCCAACTGATCACAGTATGCAAGCGAGAGGATGTCACCACAAAATTGAAGGCACAGGTTGGTGTAATGTCAATACAAACATTAACAGCGTTATGCTATGTTTCGTACTTGGTTCTGAACTTCTGATGACCTACAATGCACATTTCTTTTGCTAAACATCTTGGGGCTTCTGGTTTGAATAGAGAGAGCAATATGTGCAAACAGCAGGTGTATTTCAAAGAGTGGTCACATCTATACCAGGAATTGATAATCATGATGCAAATGCGGTACATTACTCTTCATAGTCCAGGCTTATATGACTTATTTCTATATCTTGCATGTGTTCTTCACTGCGTAACTAAAACTAAGATTTTTTCTGGCAATGTTGATCAGCTTAACCAAGCAGTAGGATCAATTGAAGCAATTGCTAAGGAATCGAAGGAGCATATTCTGGAAAACACAGACCTTTCAGCTGACAAGGCAGAAGTGCTTTCAAGGTTTTTCAGGGATCCAAAGTTTTACCTCAGTCCCAAGATCAATTGACCGCCCTTTTAAACTAATGAGCTTCAGATATGATCTGGAGATGCGGACATATATTGAACATTGCTTCTATTTTGTGGACTACCACTCCACTTGCAGTGTCTATAATGTGGTTTCTGGAATTGGTATTGCATGCAAACTGAGGTTTGAAAACTAAAGCGCTGTAATCTCCCATGGTTTTCAATTCTGCATGTGGCAATTAGGTTCCTGATGGGTACTAATTAAGTACTAACTATCATCATAAATTGGCTCTTCTTATTAGATTTACAAATAACTGAATAACCACTATGTCGATCATTTTAAGAGGATACGTACCCTCGAGTCCATAGCCATGAATTAAAGCTGGTGAAAACCTTCTCGCTCCCATGTTTGTATGACCACTCGTGGCCATGGCAATCGAGTACAATAGCCTTTCCTTGATTACCTAGGAGATCCTCTTAATCCCACAAACCTTGGGTTTATTGTTTAAAGTTGGATTCCCTTTGGGGGCTATTTACCAAAAGGATATACAGTATGTGTCCTTGGAAATAAACCGCACCAACTTAACATATATATTTCCAAAACATTTTCAGTACACGGCGTGTATTTTCACATACATACATGGATGATTAAAATTAGAGAAAATAATATAGAAACATGGTGGTCAAACATATAAATTGTTATGAACGGTTAAGATTGTGTCATGTAAATACACGTTGTGTATACAAGAATTTCTAATACATATATATAAATATAAATATATATATATAAATATCAGGGCCCTTCTATTGAGGGATCTCTATTTTTGGCCACTTTTAGGGATAGGCTCACACAATTGGATCTGTTATTTAATGAGGTTGGATGGCTGAGATTAAAACAAAAAATTACACACTTTATATCAAACCTGGACCGTTCAAGATCAATAAAAATAAATCGAAGTTTTGAATGGGTTAACGATCACTAAATTATCTGAAAATTTGTAGAAATGATCTACTCATATAACCCAATGAATTGAACGGTGTAGATGCAAAAATTTGATCGGGAAGTTGGTGTAATACCATATCCTTAGAAATGGCTAAAACTAGGGATCCCTTAATGGAAAGGCCCTCATATATATATATATATATATATATATATTCCCTTAACTTACATGACGAGAAACATTGTGACATTGCGATCTTGGAAATAAACCTATCAACACTGTTCTTTCTTTCACGCTCTCATAGGAATGGCTGGACCCGACGGACATGTAAGAAAGCTAGCCCTCTTCTTTGAGAAACTCGGCGCCTCTTCTCCTCCGGGTATGAACTTTTCATTGATTCGAAAGAATACATCTTCTATCCTTGGCTGACAATTTCGTGGAATTATTTAAAATTAAGATTAAAATTTGTGAACTTATCTGTTGCTGTCGAAATCAGATCTGAAAGTTCTTATTGCTCTCTCTAATCCGGAATTTCTTGTCAGATACGAGAAAAAGTTCAGAAATCAGGTCCAACCCCGAAGGACCGGTGGCTGGTGGAGGTGCTTCTGTGGACAAACGACAATTTGTGCCTTGCGATGTGTGTTCTAAGTTGAACCCCCCTAATCTTAGTTGCTCTTACTCTGTGGGGCCTTGTGATATTTGTGACAAGGTTCAACGCATTAATTGTTGCCCTTATCTCAACCACCTCCCACAGGGGGCAACTTTTAACTCTGGATATGGAATAGTTTGTGTATGTGGTTATGTATTTGATGAGGTTAAGTGGGTTGTCCCTTATGTGGTGGGAGCGGAGCAGTGCTTAAGGCCAAGAATTGTTCCATTTGTAACGTCTGGAAGCAGCACTGTGCATATGAATGCCCAAAAAGACAAGGATCTTGCTGCCGAGTATAAATCGATCAGAGAAAAGATGCTTTCAGAAGTGTCGACTCCCATTGCATGGTCAGGTACCTATGTTCCAACTGATCCTTGTGGAGACATGAAAGAAAAAGGTTGGAAGGTTATCTCGCAGACCATGTAATGTGATATTGCACCTGAGAGGATTTAATTAATGTAACTTTATGAGTTTAATGTGATTTATTGAGCAGATAATCAAACACGCCGGGGGAAATTTTTAATAGCTGCAGTGTTTCAATATAAATAATGGTATGTGCCTATGTGTGATTTACTTTCTTGTTTTTATTCGATGTGTGATTTACTTTGGTGCTATAAAATGCTTTTGTTTCTTGTGATATTGCTTTTCTTTTTACATTTGTTGATGTTGTTAATGCGCAAAATTCTGTTGGGTTAGTACTTAGTAGTTGTATATTGAAACAAGTATGTATTCTGGACAAGCAGGTCGTTCAGAAGGAGAGTCCCTATTGTTTAGGGTTAGTACTCCAAAGGTTATGGTTTCCAGAAGCCAGATTGGCTTGCCATTATGTGTACCACTGGCCTCTACGCTGGGCATTTACAATGAACTTGAATGAGTTGTCCTTGTTATCTCTGCTAATGCACACCTTCTTCATTTCCTAGTGTACAACTTATAAGGGTCAATTCTCCTTTTGTTTTGGGTGTTAGTTTAGATCGTCATTTCTCATGGGAGGTTAATACTTATGACGTGGTTAAGACGAGAAGACTGGCTGCTACTTCTTCCCCTATGGTGCATTTTCTGCGGTACATTACTCTTCATAGTCCAGGCTTATATATATATATGTATATCTATAATTCTATATCTTGTATTTTTGACTGCCTAACTAAAGGTTACTCTGGCTATTATATATGATCAGCTTAACCAAGCAGTAGGATCAATTGCTAAGGAATCGAAGGAGCATATTCTGGAAAACACAGACCTTATTTCAGCTGACAAGGCAGAAGTGCTTTCAAGGTTTTTCAGGGATCAAAAGTTTTACCTCAGTCCCAAGATCAATTAACAGCCCTTTTTATCTAGCTAATGAGCTTCAGATATAATCTGGACATGCAGACATATATTGAACCGACTTGCTCTATTTTGTTGACTACTCGACTTGCACTGTGTATAATGTAGTTTCTGTAATTGGTATTGCAAACTCAGGTTTGAGAACTAAAACGCTGTAATCTCTATGGTTTGCAATTCTGCATGTGGCATTTTTAGGTTTTTGATGAGTATTGACTAGCATCATAGATTGGCATGTGACCAATATATGTCTTCTTATTATAACTTCATATTAAAGATACTAATGTATTCAAGCATCTAAGAAGAATTGTCGAAGAATTGCCGAAGTAAAAGTTCAAACAGGTAAAGTATGTATCCGAATAATCCACTTCCAGGATCGGAAATTGAAACTGGCTGAAACTTTCTGGAGCTCGAGAAGGGGAACTATTTTCACTCATCTTTTATTTTTTATTCACCGAGATTAAATTGACACTTGTAGACCCTAAAACTCCCAGCAGAAACGAACCACGTCTTGTAACCAAAAACAAATGAACTACCTCCATGAACCACGGTGCATCCTAATTCAAAATTACTAGATCGGAAATTTACCTACACAGGTAAGAAGAATTATTACATCCACTACATGATAAAGCAGACATACATTACAAGTAGAAGTACAATTGGTTTATATGATGGGGCACCAAGATATGAGGCAAGCCGCAATTCAAAACAAACCAGCCCAAAACGTGTTAGATATCTTAGAAATAAGAGAAATAAACCTATCAACTGTTCTTTACGCTCTCATTGAACCTAACGGAACCCTAGGAAGGAATGGCTGGACCCGACGTGAGAAAGCTAGCCCTCTTCTTTGAGACTCTCGCCGCCTCTTCTCCTCCTGGTTTGAAATTTGCTTCTCAGAATTTTGTTCAACTTTTCTTTGATTTGAACGAATAGATCTTCTATCCTTCGTTGACAATTTCGTGGATTTTGTTAAAAATAAGATTAATCTAATCTGGAATTTCTTGTCAGATAAGAGAAAAAGTTCAGAAATCATCAATCGAAAAGGTTGCAGAGGATCCGCTGGTTCAGGTTTTGTCTTATGTTTGACGCTTTCTGCTTAACTTGTTCTCCCTGTCTTCCAATCATATTAGTTTTTGTTAGTTTTTTCCCTGTGTGGATCATAGAAGAAAGTTCTGCTCCCATTTTCTTTCTTTCCATTTAGATTTTACTATTGAATTCTACTTTTCTTTTGGTTACAACTTTGAGATTGCTTTCTCTTCTCTACTATGTGCTTTCTAGCTCTGATTATATCCTGGTATTTGTGTAAATTGGCTGCTCGAATGAGTTCCTACTTCCTGCCATAATTTTCTTATCTTTTATGGGTATCTAACAACAGAACTGCAAACAACCAGGCACCTATACAGTCTATACTCCTGTCGTCTTCATGGGGCAGAATGACTTTGGAGGACCGGTGGCTAGGGGAGGTGCTTCTGTGGACAAACGACAATGTGTGCCCTGCAATGAGTGTTTTAACTCGCACCCCCCTTATTCTTATTGCCCTTACACCCCTTGTGATATTTGTGACAAGGTTCACGACTCTGCTCGTTGCCCTTACTTCGACCATCTCCCACAAGGGGCAACTTTTCCCCCTGGATATGAAATAGTTTGTCGATGCGGTAATTTATTTAATGAGGATAAGTGGGCTTGTAGCTCTTGTGGTGGGAGCATTCCAGTGCTTAAGGCCAAGTATTGTTCCATTTGTAACGTCTATTATCAGCACGGTGTATATGAATGCCCAGTGGACAAGGAACATGCTGCCAAGTATAAATCGGTCAGAGACGAGATGCTTTCACGTGTGCCGATTCCCCATCGCCCTGTCTATCCAGAATCATCATCAGGAATTCCCTATGTTCCAACTACTCCTTCCTCGTCGGTTTGTGGAGACATGAAAGAAGGCAAGGACCCCGTCTATATTCCAGAATCATCATCAGGAATGACCTATTCTCCAACTGCTCCTTCTTGGGTTTGTGGAGACATGAAATAAGGCAAGGACATGAACATAGGCACACCTTGTTGGAAGCCTGTTTCGTGGACCCTGTAGTGTGATTGCACCAAAAGAGGATTCAATGAATGTAACTTTATGAGTTTAATGTGATTGAACATGAACACGCCTGGAGAACTTTTTAATAGCTCTAGTGTTTGAATGTGAATAATGGTATGTGGCTATGTCTGATTTACTTTCTTGTTTTTGTTTAATGTGTGATTTAGTTTAGTGCTGTAATGCTCTTGTTTCTTGTGATATTGCTTTTCTTTACATTTGTTGATGTTGTTAATGGGTAAAATTCTGTTGGGTTAGTAGGTGTATGTTGAAACAAATGTGTTCTGGACAAGTAGGTCAGGCAGAAAGAGTCCCTGTTGTATGTTGATATGAGAGGTAATTTGGGCAATTGGCTATTTTGTACCAGGGAAGTTAGTACTCCGGAGGTTAAGGTTTCTAGAAGTCTTGATTGGCTTGCCATTAATTATGTGTATTGAGTTGGGGAGCTTTTCTGCTAATGGACACCTTCTTCATTTCCTAGTCTAGAACTTGTCTAGAACTTGATAAGGGTCAAGTTCCTCCTTTTGTTTTGGGTGTTAGTTTAAATCGTGCTGCAAGATCACCACAGGAAGATAGAGGAGGAAGATACGAATCCAACATCACCGATCTCACTTCAATTGGACGTCGGATGAAGGAGATATTGCCGGAAAACGAAAATGAGTCGGGTTGGGTTTCTGGGTCGTGTCTCGGGTTAACGTAGAGAGAGAAAGCTGGGTTATAATTTTAGGGTTTCTGAAGTTCTCCCGAAATGGAAAGTGATCCTCACTAACGTCCGGAATAGTAATTTCGGTTTTTAGAACATAACTTCTTCACACGAACTCCGTTTTCGACGTGTCATATGTCCACGAACTCGATTTAACGTCCTTAACGACTTCCTTTAAGAAAATTTTCCAAAATAAACACCCTATGAAAAATCAACTCTATGGTCCTTGGATAAAAATATACACACGTGTTGCTTTGTGAGTGGGTAGTTGAATAGATGACTCGGTACGTTTGCCCCATAGAAGAATTCCTCAGTAATAAAGTAATAACCCTATCCCTTTCCCTAATTGTTGTTTCTTTCAAGCTCTGATTGAACCGAACGGAACCCTAATTAAGGAAGGAATATGGCTGCTGAAACCGACGCGAGATGCCAGGGAGATGTAAGAAAGCTAGCCCTCTTCTTTGAGAAACTCGGCGCCTCTTCTCCTCCTGGTATGAACTTTTCATTGATTCGAACAAATACATCTTTTGTCCTCGGCTAACAATTTCGTGGAATTATGTAAAATTAAGATTAAAATTTGTGAACTTATCTGTTGCTTTCGAAATCAGATCTCAAAGTTCTTATTGCTCTCTCTAATCCGGAATTTCTTGTCAGATACGAGAAAAAGTTCAGAAATTAGGTCCAACCCCGAAGGACCGGTGGCTAGAGGAGGTGCTTCTGTGGACAAACGACAATGTGTGCCCTGCAATGAGTGTTCTAAGTTGCACCCCCCTTATTTTGATCTGATTGCCCTTACTCTGTGGGCCCTTGTGATATTTGTGACAAGGTTCACCGCATTAATTGTTGCCCTTATCTCAACCATCTCCCAAAGGGGGCAACTTTTAACTCTGGGTATCGAATTGTTTGTGTACGTGGTTATTTATTTGATGAGGTTAAGTGGGCTTGTCCCTTAGGCCATGTTTGTTTCATGGAATCAATGCATAGGGAAAGGAAAGTCTTTACTTTCCTGTGTTTGGAAACCAAAAGAAAGTTGATGGGAAAGGAAAGTGGTTCCTGGAGAGAAGGAAAATTGCATGGAATCTGCTTCCGTCCAACAACCCCAAGGATTCACTTTCCGTTCCAACTCCTGCAATTAATGTGAGTTTTTTTTTACTAAATAATTGTCCCTGCTCAAAGCCCTCTCAGTCCCTCAGGTTCTCTTTCAATTGAATTCTTATTATACTGCCTTCAAAGCAACCAAGCCAAAACAGAGTAAAGCAATTCCATCTGTGTGGGTTTGGCAACCCCTTGTGATTGGTATTAAGTTTAATATTGATGCTGTGTTTAAAAATGGAGCTGGTAGTTGGGGACTGTTGGTTCCAGATTCGGCTGGACTTGTTCTTGCAGGTTCTTCTGGCTATGTGCAGTCAGTTCAATCGGCCTCTGTGATGGAGGCTATTGCTGTTAGGAAGGCTTGTGCTATAGTGGAGTCTCTCAACTTGAGTCTGGTTTGCCTAGAATCAGATTGTGGTGGTTGTTAAGGGAGTCAAGGAGATAGAGGCACCGATCTATCTGATTATATTCCTGACCTCTCCAAACACTGGAAAGGAAAAGCGACAGGAAACTGCAATTTCCCTTTGGAAAGGAAAATCCAAAGAATTGCTTTCCTTTCCCTTCAATTCTGTGAACCAAACACGCCCTTATGTCGTCGGAGCAGAGCAGTGCTTAAGGCCAAGAATTGTTCCATTTGTAACGTCTGGAAGCAGCACAGTGCATATGAATGCCCAGAGGACAACACTACCAGGACAAGCACTTTAGCCGACGAAAAATTTTCGTCGGCCTGTTATCTTAATTCGTCGGCTAAGATCTTAGCCGACGAGCCTTCGTCGGCTATAGTGTCGTCGGGAAAGGCTCGTCGGTGATGACTTTAGCCGACGAAATTTTTTTTTTCGTCGGCTATAGTCCCACAGTTAGCCGACGAAAAACATGTCGTCGGTTTTTTTCCCAGACTTTAGCCGACAAACTAATTCAGATATTCGTCGGCTAAAGTGTGTAATAAATAATTAAAAATAACTATAGCCGACGAAATTTAGTATAATTCGTCGGCTAAACCTTGTAAAAAATTTAAAAAAATAACTATAGCCGACGAAATATAAAATATTTCGTCGGCTAAACCTTATAAAAAAATTAAAAAATAACTATAGCCGACGAATTATGACATAATTCGTCGGCTAAAACTTATAAAAAAATTAAAAAATACTATAGCCGACGAATATAGTGTTTAAATATCGTCGGCTAAAGTTGCTGGGTTT
>NC_020492.1:5409458-5412013 GCF_000184155.1 Fragaria vesca subsp. vesca
CATAAATAAGCATTGTAGAGATACATATACAATAAAAAAAAAAATACAGAAATATAAATATTAATATCAATCACAATTATCTGAAAATTCTTACTTGGCAAGAAGTCTTGGACAATTTTCTTTTGTCATGTGACTGACCATATAATCCACATCCATGACATTTCCTACCTTGACTCTCCTTTGCCTTACCTTTCCTCTTCTCTTTTCCTTTCCTCAACCTTTTGCCACAACCTTTTGCTCTAACTTCATCGGGTTCATTAAAAACATGCTGAATAGTAGGAGTCTCGGTCTCTAAAACTGGTGCAAGATTACCATTTGACAATCTGTTAGGAGTTGGCTAGCCTCATCACTGACAATTGCCTTATCAATGGCATATGTAGCATGTTGTAACAATTTAGTCCTCCTTACAAAGAAAGCTTTATTATCTTTAATCTCCACTCCATTAGAATCCAACACAACACTCTGTCTTGCAGCTTTAGTCCATCTTTTCAAGATATACTGAACAGGCAGTTTATCAACATCTTGGATCTTAATCAAATAACACAAAATATGCCGACATAGGAGCCCTTGATCACTCTCCCACTTCCTACAGCTGCATGATGCAAAATTAGTGTTTGAGCCCAGTGGGTATTTTTGGTCCAAGACTCGGGGTACGTTTTGGATAACATTTGGGCCAGTACCTGTGGCCCTTTTTTAATGAGAAGTCCATGAAGGGTGGCGAAGTCTGGCAACACGCGAGCTAGAGTTTTGCAAAGATTCCGATACCCCGCGGGATTCGATGTCCTCGCGGGATCCTTTGTCCCAATTCGTATAGGATTCTACAGTGCATGGCGAGGTCGAGTTGGAATTGGATTGTAGTACTCCACGGGATGGATCGCTTAGTGTTTGAGTTCACGTACGACGCTACAGTGAGATGATGCAGGGCGGTGAGTGAGACCTAAGCGAAGTCTGTTTTGGACATGTGTTGCATGGATCGCGCGGCTCGCGAGCTGGTCGTATCCTTGTGGAATTCTAATTACTGAGTCCGAAATGGGTTGTGATTAGGTCTCTGCGAATTGCTTGCGGATCGCTATATAAGGAAGCTCGACACAGCAAACAGAGGACACAATCAATCATACAAAATACAACTGCAAATCTTCGAGCATCCTCGAAACCCTTAGTTCTAAGTGCACCTCGCCTTAGATCTCAGAGCCCGTCTGGACTCGCCTCTCTTTCCCAATTGTTGCTCTGCTCACCCCAGCAGTGAGTATCGATTCGCGGGTGACTAGATAGTTTGCTCGTAATTCCTCGCCCGCGAGGTGACACCGGAGCTCTACTTCGCCTGATTAGAAGTTAAGAACGCGCATCGTTCTCGTTCCGCGTCCGCGCGGTGGCACGCCCTGCAAACCCTAATTTACTTTTGGTAGCACAAGTTACCTCTCTACCCCTGTTGAGGATCGTGGCCAAAACAATTAGAACCTTTTTTGTAAATGACTTCACGAGACTTAGAAGTATCAATGTTCTTTCGGATGACCTTAAACATGGATTCAGTCTCATTTTCTCTTAGAAGTTCAAGTTTATATTTGAAGCTCTCTTTCAACTGTTCTTGAACTTCATAAAAGCACTTCCGTGTGTAGACCTTGGCCATATCATCTTCTATATCAAGGGACATTGCAGTTTTTACCTTCTCTTCAATGTTAATATGATCCTCCATTAACTCATGGTTGCATTGGTGAAGAAGTCCCCTCCTAAACTGAACCATAAATTCCATCAACGTATTCCACTGAGAAACATAATCCTTGAAAAAAGAATGTTGACTCTCTGCCCTTTGAGAACTTGACATTTCAGCTGAGAAACAATGATTTACATGTGCTGGTATCCATGATGAACGGATTTTGTATATCGACTTCAGCCACTTGTTATCACTCAATCCACTCTTCTCAATAGGTTCATTCCACCTTGAATCAAACTCATCTCCACTACTTGAATTCCAAATGCAGCTATGAAAGTCTTGGTAGTGATCCCGATATTTAATCGCATCTAGCTTCTCTGAAAATTTATTTAGAATGTGCCAACTGCAATATCTATGAAATGTATGTGGGAGTGCTTCTGAAATGGCTTTAGTCATAGCAGGATCTTGGTCATTTATGATCATTTTAGGGGCATTTTTTGGGGCATTTCCAAGCATAGCATTTAGAAACTCCTTGAATAACCAAACAAAAGAATCGGTTGTCTCGTCATTCAAGAATCCACAAGCAAAGATGATAGTCTGGCCATGATTATTAACACCGGTTAATGGTGCAAAAATCATTCCATACTGATTTGTGTTGTATGTAGTATCAAAAATAACAACATCCCCATAAAACCTATAAGCCCTTCTTGACCTTGAGTCAGCCCAAAAACATCGTGTTAACTTCTTTTCCTCATCCGACTCCATTCTATAGACAAAAGAAGGATCTTTTTCTTTTTCATTCTCAAAATGCATGTACAATAGATCTCCATCATGCCCCTTCTTCTGTTCACGAATGCTGCTT
Source organism: Fragaria vesca subsp. vesca (assembly GCF_000184155.1). NCBI lineage: Eukaryota > Viridiplantae > Streptophyta > Magnoliopsida > Rosales > Rosaceae > Fragaria > Fragaria vesca. The sequence goes on from NC_020492.1 coordinate 5,411,972, forward strand.
CCATAATTATAAAGATCACGCTGTGTGAAACCAACATTTTCT
>NC_020492.1:5413010-5414905 GCF_000184155.1 Fragaria vesca subsp. vesca
TATATATATATATATATATATATATACATGGGCCTTCCAATAAGGGATCCTTTTTTGTTCATTTTTAGGGATATATAGGGTATTTGACAAACTTTCCGATCACAAAATCACATCTCCACCATTTAATTTGTAGGTCTATATGAGTAGATCACTTATGTAAATTTTCAGAAAATTTGGTGATCGTTAAGTTATCCAAATGTTTGATTTATTTTTAATGATCTTGAACAGTGTATGTTTGACATAAGTGTTAAGTTTTTTGTTTTAATCTTAGTCATCCAAACCCATTAAAAAACAGATCTACTGGTATGGGCTATTCCTAGAAATAAACAAAAAAATAGATCCCTATATATATAGGTGTGGTACGTGATTGAATGTTTGAAACGATCTTTTGATCTATGGACTCCAACTAGTAAGTGAAACGTCGATGTTTCCAATCGATGCATATGTGTATGTTAATCTAGGTAGCTGTGGCAGTGTGTGAATTTAAGGACACATTTTTGAATTAACGTCTATAATGACAACTTCATGGTTCATCTTTAGCGCGCTGTAATTAAGCTATATATAGCGCAACTTTCATTTGAAATGAGACTTATTCCATGCCGAAATATGCAAATGGTATGATAGAGTAAAAGTCCTTGATCGAGTTGGTCAGCTATGATTGAAATGGAAGCTCGCTCCTTCAGTTTTTAGTTGGCATTTTTGTCAGTCGTGTGTGTATATATATATATATATATACAGGCCGGATGTAGAGCAGACGTCTACACTCCGGCTTAAAGTGCGGACTTCGTCCGTTTTCTGTAGTCTCACGCCGGCGACGACTTCTCTCCTTCCTGGACGATAGCACAGGCTTTCAGGACGGCTTCTCTCCTTCCAGGACTGGCCGGCGACAAGTTTTCCGGCCAACCTTGATCAATCATGGTGTTTTCCGTCCAGAGCTTCAATCCGGTCGGAAAACTTGTCGCCGGCCAGTCCTGGAAGGAGAGAAACCGTCCTGGAAGCCTGTGCTGTCGTCCGGGAAGGAGAGAAGCCGTCGCCGGCGTGAGACGGTAGAGAATGGACGAAGTCCGCACTTTAAGCCAGAGCGCGGACGTCCGCTCTCTATCTTTTCTGTGTGTATATATATATATATATAAAGAGATTTTCTCAGCTGCGGACGTCCGCACCGATTTTTGGTGCGGATTTTCATTTTTGCACCACTTCCCGATCGAATTTCCTCAAACTTCCTTCTAGACATATCTAGATCATCTTGTGTAAATCATCTCTGCAAAATTTCAGCCAATTTGGTGATCGTTAAGGCCCTCAAAATTGAAAAACAAATCTGACGGACTGAATTCTGTCTAGTTCATCATCTCCATTTATTTTTCGATTTTGATGTGCATGAAGAAGGAATACAATATGTTGAGTTTGTTGATTCCAGGGCCCGGTTATCCAGGGAAGTGTCTCGATGTGTATTTGAGACCTTTGATTAAAGAGCTTAAGTTTTTGTGGGACGTTGGTCATCCCACTTATGACAAGTACATGCACGAGATGTTCTAGATGCATGTCATGGTTGTTGGTACCATCAGTGATTTTCCTGCCCGTGGGATGTTGTCAAGCAACGTTGTTAGGGGATACAAGGCTTGTCCAGAGTGCCTTAGCGATGAGGGGAGCAGCAGTCATTGCAACAAGATATGCAAATTGGGTCACTGTACTCTCCTTCCATATGATCACGAATGGCGGTTCGATACACATGCATTTGATGGGACCGTAGAAAACGGTGTGCCTCCCAGAAGATTAATGATAGGAGCACAAAGTGTGACGTTCTTAATATGTTTATACCCTTTATTTACCCTTTGTTAACTCCTATTTAGTTGTTTTAGCTTTATATTTGTGTTTAGTATAGAATAATTGCTTAA
>NC_020492.1:5415005-5416639 GCF_000184155.1 Fragaria vesca subsp. vesca
AACAGAATATATACTCGGAGGGAAACATTGGAGCCAAAACTATTTTGGCATACGCACACCAAAATCAAATTGGAAGGCAAACTTTGGAGCCAAAACGACTTTGGCATGCCACCAGATTTTTCAGTCACACAACAGAATGTTTTAAACTATTGTATATATTTTCTAAACTTGCACTAGGTATTGCTTAGTATAAATTGTAACAACATCATACAACAAAGAAATAAAAGTCTATTGTCCAAACATTTTGCATCTTGCACGACTTTCAATTTGGTGATGGGGGGAATCATTCCGCCAAAATTTTCATAAATCATACAACAGAAAATTAGCATCATTGTTGTGTTTTGAACTCTTGAAATATAACTTGACAATTTCGTGTCATCAAACAACAAAACTTTGTAACTTTACGTTGTATATAACAGTTCACTTCATTAGACAAGTAGGGAACTGTAAAAGGTTGTCTGATGAGTGTTGTCTGATAACATTTTTGTAGTAGTGAGTAACTGGGTTGTGATTATGTTGAGACATGTGGAACATGAATAATTTTTATGGATGCATATGTTTGATTGATTATATTGCGTGAGGTGATTTTGATATGGATTAAATTCAGTTTACCTCCTCAAATTTTAAGCCTAAAATCAGTTTGGTCCCTGAACTTTTTTTTTAATCAGCATAGTCCTTGTACTTTTAGTTTCCATCAGTCTCGTCCAAATTTTGAAATTGACTCAAAACATGACGTCACAAGCTAACTTTGACACTAAATTTGACGAAAAAGTCTAAACTACTCACATCTGCCTCTCTACCTCTTCTAAATCCCATGACCCTCCATCTACTTCCAAAACCCAGATCCTTGCGCAACCAACCCTCCTCAGTCCTCACCATCTCCAATACATCACTCTGATATCAGTTTTATTCTCCTTTCAAACTTGCTCCTTTCCTACACCCACCTCTTCACCTCCTTCAAAATCATACACATCTAAAGCATTAGATTTTGCTAGAAAATCAACGATTACACAAATCCAAGTCGCAAAAGGGATTTCACAAACACTACAAAATGGTTCAAAATACTGAAGCAACCAATGCATTCCTATGAACATAGAAAAAAAAAATGTTGAAAGAGATGGGAAAAAATTACAGAAATTGGAATCCAAAGATCTGGTGACCTTTTTGAAGGCAATTTTTTCCTTCTAGCTGGTCCTCTCACAATATTGCAGCCGCCAGCCCGCCACTAAAGCCCAGCAAATATGACGAAGAACCCATGCGTCTCGAGTTCCCGCCGCAAGAGGCGTCATCATTGGTTAGCCACATTCTGATGCACTGTAATTAGTGGGCGATCCAGATTGAGGCACCACCGGGAGATTGGTTGTCGAGCTAATCATCATCCACATCGGGAACGACATATAGAAAAGAAGAGGGGATGTCTGTCATCGAAAATATGACAAGAGAGAGAGAGAGGAACTAAAACCTTAGGTTTATTATCTGTTATTTTCAATTGAATTAAATTCAGTTTACCCCACTGTGATTTAGAGGTGAATTCATGTTAGTCCATAAACTTTTAATTTCATCCGATTACCCCCCGAGCTCTTGTTTTCTGTTTACCGTCTCCTATCACTCATGCACCGTCCAATTGAAACATT
>NC_020492.1:5416659-5420728 GCF_000184155.1 Fragaria vesca subsp. vesca
GGGGGTAATCTGATAAAATTGAAAGTTTAGAGACTAAAATGAATTCCCCTCTAAACCACAATGGGGTAAACTGAATTTAATTCATTTCAATTTTAGGGTTTATAAGCTTAAATATCCATTATGCCTTGTAGAGGGTAGAAATTTTGAAAACAATGGGCCCTGCTGTAGGGGCCGACTCATCATATGACATCTTGTTTCAAGTTAAATTCAAAATTTGGCTATGACTGATGGAAATTGGAAGTACAAGGATCAAACAGATTAAAAAAAGTTCAAGGATTAAACTGATACGACTGATGGAAATTGGAAGTACAAGGATCAAACGGATTAAAAAAAGTTCAAGGACTAAACTGATTTTAGCCTTAAAGTTTGAGGGGTTAAACTGAATTTAATCCATATTTGAGTCAAGTAAGCCTTTGATAATGTTTAATGGTTTTCGGACTTGTTCACTATTGTGACAGCTTTTGGTGAGTTTAACATTTGAGTCATGTGAGACTTTTAAAATGTTTTTAGGTCTTCGGACCTGGGTCTCAGTAGTGACAAAGGCAATTATATCAGGAACGATCAGTTAGAGCTCTAGTCTATTTGTTGTTGTATGTCATGGGAGGTATCATGAGAGATATCTAGGACTCATGAGTACATGTTTTCAAATGAGAGAGTCAGATATGTTCTTCGTTGTTATTTTGATGAGTTGTTTTCTTAACTCACTTGTGAGCCAACGACTATTTGTTGCAGCAGTTAGTTGTTGGTTTATTCTGTTTCACTACAGGAAATATCAACTTAGCCGACAGAATTGTACTAATTCCGTCGGCTAAGTAATTCCCCACCGACGGAAGAGGAACCGTCGTCTAGGATACCACATCCGTCGTCTAAGATATCCTAGGCGACGGAAAATAACCGTACACGTCTTCCGTTGACTAGGATTTTCATACATGACGAAAAACCATTCGTCGTCCAGGTTTCGTTGTCTAAGATATCCTAGGCAACGACTATCTTCCGTCGGTATCATTTCGTCGTCTAAGATTTTCTAGGGCGACGAATACTGTTCCGTCGGTATATCTCTCTTAGACGACGATCAATTTTCCGTCGTCCTAAATTGTCATGGGCAACGAAGGCATTTCCGTCGGTTAGGATGTACTTGGGAGATGAATTTTCTTTTCTTAGGCGACGAACTGTTCCGTCGTCTTGGATTTTGAATTATTGCCTGACACAAAGCAGAACGAATATTTTTTCCGAAGCCTTTTCTCTTAGGCGACGAAATATTCCGTCGCCTAGGATTTTGAATTATTGCCTAACACAGAGTAGAACGAATATTTTTTCGAAGCTTTTCTCTTAGGTGACGGTATATTCCGTCGGCTAAGTTTACACATCATCCATTTATACACCTTTTCCCCAGAAGACAACACAGAAAAAAGACATGGTCTAACTCCCCCCCCCCCCCCCCCCCCCCTTCCCATGGGAATATTCATCCGATCCAAATCTAGTTTTAGAAGCTTTTCTTCATGAAGTTGATCGATCTTGAAGAGCTACGCGCCTCGGTCTCGATCTCTTAGCTAATTGGTATATATATAACTACTTTATTTAATATATCTACTTTCTTCTTTTAGGCATATTTTCTGCGAACTTTCGGCGACTTGCTGGTCCAATTTTGATGGATTGTTACTTATTTGTATGCTTAATTTAATTACTGGATATGTGTGTATAATATGTTTGTACGTACGTATAATATTATATATGCATGAAAACTATATAGTATTATTTTTGTATATATATCTAACTTTTGTGTGATTAATTTTTAAAGATATATATATATTTAGCTTTTGTATGTATGATTAATGTTTATCAAATTTTTGTTTTCATTCAAATCGATTTGTGTATTATTATCATCATATGATAAAAAATAAAATGATGAATCATGTATTTAAGAATTATAATATTCTTATACATTCATCAATATATATTGTTACCCTTAGAAATCCCGTTCGAGAACCATTATGTTACGACTGTGTCTAACAAAATGGTTTTCGAATTGTCCCATATTTGGACAGTTTGGGAGCATATGACATTGAGATCCTGTTTGTTGTTGGTGTGTTTCATTTTCAGTTGTGGGTATATATATTTCGACAAGATCTTCCTTTAATTATTGTTTCTCGAGTGCATTCTAAGTATAGATATTTGTGCATTTGGGGAACTGTAGGGAGATGCTGCTGAAATTTTCTCACATATGCGAATTCGAAACGCCCCAACAACAAACGAAATCACAATGTCATATGCTCTCAAAAGGGATTAGGGCCCTAACCGGAGGTATAAGGTGAAGAATATTATTGGAGTAGTAATTAAACTCTCAAGTATGAAAAATGATTGGAAAATTACGCTCATATATATGTAAAGTATGGAAAATTATTGGGGGTCAGTAATTTTTACAACACATCCGCCATCCTTTATTTTCTTCCAGTTTGATACTTTGATGTTTGTTTTACTCTTTTCCAGGTCTTTTTTTTATCTGGAATGCTTCCAGTTTTTGTTATGCTCATATGTTCGAAGTGTGGAAAATTATTGGCGGTCAGTAATTTTCCTGACCAGAGCAACCAAAGTTTTTGGATGATTGTTATTACTTAGATTCCTTTCAACCATCCTCTAATGACATAATGGGGTAGTAAACTCTCAAGTATGGAAAATTATTGGGGGTCAGTAATTTTTCTGAACAGAGCAACCAAAGTTTACTGACCCCCAATAACCACCCTGTAACCAAAAAAAAAAAACTAGAAACTGACAACCAAAGATAAATGAAATTGACAGAAAGATCAAAGGAATAGACCAAAATTACTAAAAGAACAAGTTCCTTTACTGAAATTCAAGATCATTCATATCTTGCAACACTACCGAAATACTACATATTTTCACATTTTGAAGATCCTACATCTAAAGTGACACTAAGCTTTTTGTTATATTGATGTCCATGAACTTTAGCAGGATCTTCCTCCTCATTTCATTACCGCCATCTTTTGTCGGTTTTTCCCTATGACATAGGCTCTCTATAAAGTGGAGCAAAAATGGTCCACAGTTTGACCTGCAATGTATTAAGAAACAGTGTTACTAAATTTTTCACCCCAATAAAACAGACAAGTAATTTCTGACAATAAAACATTTTAAAGAAAGTTTAAAGGTACTTACGATGTTTTGTTTTGCTGCGGGCAGGATAAGATATCCTTCAGTTTGTATCTTGCTTGATAAACGTTTTGGTCCAGCATCCATCTTCTTGTTCTTTTCTCTTTAGCACTCATTATCGAGTAACCGTCAACCACTATTCCTTGGTTGTCCTGCTTGTCATAGTTTTCCCTCAATTCCTCAGGGTCCAAGCCTTGGCTGAGAGGGTATTTGATGGAATCATATACGCGTTTGATGAACACTATAATGTGCTTCACCTGTTGGTTCCAACACACAAGTAAATTACAACTCAAACAAACTAAGAGAACAAGCAACAAACAAAAAACAGGGTAAGAAGTTTACTGCCCCCCAGTAAACTTCTTACCCTAATAAATCAATTACAACTCACCACTGCCTTTGCATTCTGAAAGTGGTTGTTGGTGTCGGCAGAGTAATCTTTCCTTGGCGGTAGCATTGAGTTTAGGTGATAGAAGCATCGAGCTTCGTTGTCAATCAGGACCAAGGTATAGTGGTGGCTGACCCCGTGATGTACCGGAATGAAAACCAGGTCCTTACTGAAGATGGACCACAGAGGATTAATAATAGAAAGCTCTATATCCAATTCATTACATTTGAATTCCCCCTGTTTTCCTCCTCTAGCTAGGAACTCCTTCAATTTTTGTTCATGTACCACCGCCGTGTGCTGTATTTATAAAAGCAAGTAGTAAGATTGTGTTAACTGAAAAAAGTAACGGAGGAGACCGCGGTGCTGCGGTACGCTGCTATTTCAGGTTTGACTACTTACCGCTGCCTCTATGTCTAGGAATCCGACCGAGACATTCTTCTTTTCCATTTCCTCCTTCAACATTGTGAGGTACACCCTGATGGTCTGCATGTACAACATATACAAGTCACAAATAATTAT
>NC_020492.1:5421665-5426392 GCF_000184155.1 Fragaria vesca subsp. vesca
TATATATATATATATATATACACACACACACACACACACTAGGGAAGAATAAACTTACTCATCATTCTCGTCCTTGTTCAAATCAAACCAGTTCTTATAGTGATTCGCCACCTTTTCATCAAAGAGCTTCCATGTATCAGTGTTGCAGTTCACTCCATCAATAACAATACGATTTTGGACTTTATGCTCCACCTCCTTTGTTCTTTTTGCTCGCTTTAGCCCTTCAGGGGTGTCATACTCCCATTCTTCTTCTATCCTCTTTTGTGCCCCACGCTTCTTCAGGTTGACGTCTCTTTCAATCGAACCAGTCTCCACAGTTTGTTTTAAGCCCTTCTGCTTGACATGTTTCTTGAGCCCTCCTGCTTGCTGTTCTTTATTCTTCAAGCTAGTTTCTTCATTCATTTTTTTTTCGGCCATTTCCACAGCTTGATCAACAAGTTTGTCTAGTTTAGACAGGTTGACATCGGTCGTCACAGGTTCATCGTCTTCTGTAAATATCTTTCGCAACGGAACTGGTTCTGCTACTTGTTTAAAAAACTAGACAAAAGAAAACACACAAGTTATCCTCAAAAAAATGAAGAAAGCACAATATTTATTGGGGGTCAGTAAACGGATTTCTACTCTTACCTTTTCAGTTCCTGGTTGCTCCTCTCTGCACTTATATTCTTCCTCTTCAACCAGCTTTGACCTATCCTCCTCCTCCTCTTTCTCCTCAGTTACACATATTCTCTGCTTTGTCTGAGCATGTTTTGCCCCCTTGGGCAACTATTTCTTGAGAGCATTGATTTCATTTTTGTTTGCCCTCCTTTCTTTCTCTAGCTCAATGATTTGCCTGTCCGCTTTCTTTAACTTGCCAAGCAATTCAGTGTTTTTGTTCACCAGTTTTTCATTTGCTTTGGTAAGTTCTGCCAGCTTCTTCTTCATATCTTCCATCGGCAGCTCCTGTACACGTTATAACAACGAAATCGTTACTGTTAAACAATTATATACAAATACACAACTTTAATGCCCCCCAGTAAACTTCTACTGGGGGAGTAGGGGTCAATAAATAGCAATACATTATCTCCATTTCTATTTCATGACAATTACACACTTAATATACCCTAATAAACAACTTTATTGCCCCCTGGTAAACCCAGTATAAGTTTACTGCCCCCCAGTAAACTTCTAATGGGGGTCAGTAAACAGCAATACATTATCTCCCTTTCTATTTCATGACAATTACACACTTAATATACCCTAATAAACAATTTTATTGCCCCCCAGTAAACCCAGTATAAGTTTACTGACCCCCAGTAGAAGTTTACTGGGGGCAGTAAACAACAATACGTTATCTCCCTTTCTATTTCATTACAATTACAGACTTCATATGCCCTAATAAACAACTTTATTGCCCCATAGTAAACCCAGTATAAGTTTACTGCCCCCTAGTAAACTTCTACTGGGGGTCAGTAAACTACAATACATTATCTCTCTTTCTATTTTAAGACAATTACACACTTAATATGCCCTAATAAACAACTTTATTGCCACCTAGTAAACCCAGTATAAGTTTACTGCCCCCTGGTAAACTTCTACTGGGGGTCAGTAAACTTCCAATTGAAGTTCCATTTTCATTGCCAATAGTTTTACTGGGTGTTAGTAACCATTCAAACTTACCCAATCAATTGTCCTTGGTGTTCTATTGTCATCTTGCTGCTGCTCATCATTGCCGAAATTCGTTTCCTCCTCATCCATCCATGGACCTTCTATTATGAGTTCCTGTTTTTACATTTATACGGCACAAATCAGATTAATTTAGTTTTCAAAAAACAAAAATACAATGCAATATTTTTTTTTTAAAATGGCTATATAAATAAAATACCATTACCTCTAGCAATTCAGGTCTTCTTAAATACTCCTTTTCTTTGATGATCTCTTGTATTGACCATCTTAAAAATCTGGGAGTCTCCTTCTCTTTCCCGATAATCCGCTTCTTTATTTTTGTTTTCTCAAGGAACCAGTATGGAACCAGTATAAAAACCAGAAGGAGGATCCGTTCAAAACTCTTGGCTACCCCTTTATGTGCTTGTGACGTCCTTGGTGCAAGAATTCTAATACCTTATGTGACCAGTTGTATTTGTCGATGCCTTCAAGGTCTTCACACTTGAGTATCAGTTTCCATTCAATGTGGTTTCCGCTTCTGCTGAAAAATAAAGCTGTCATAAGGTACATTATAACCAAAGAGGCTATCTTCCTTGGATCCCCCTTCTTCTTCTGAATCTTCCTAAGCTCTTCCATTAATGTGTCATCAATAACCTTTCTGGTGATTGTTCTTCTTGTTTGCTTTCCAAAGACAGCAGAATCTGCCAAATTCTTGTTACTGCCCTTGCAGTATTTCTGGTCTATTGTGATATCCACATCTGAGCCTTCTTTGGTTATTCCAAAAATTGAATGAACATCATGCTCCGTAATTTTAATCTCCCTGTTCCCAAATATGAAGTTTTTATTGTCACTATTGTAGTGCCTCATTAGGATCTCAAAATCAGATTCAAGCTTCTTCACTTGATCCTCCTCAACCTTGCCCAATCTGAATGCTTCAATTATTCCCCGATAACAAGTGCTGTTTATCAACTCCCATGATTCTTCTGGGATGGTCTCCTTATATCTATTCATTAACACACAAAATGATGTCAGTGAGCACTTTTGTTGCACGTGTTTGATATTGGTCAAGTCACCTTCTCCTCTTTCCTTCTTCTTTCTTCCCTTTTCTTCCTCCTCCTCCTCCCCTGAATCTGTCTCCGCTTGTTTTCTTTCTTTGCCTGTTGATCTTTTCTGAAAAAGATACTTTTTTATTTCCCCCTCTTCATCTTCACTTTTTTATTCCCCCCTCTTCATCTTCATTGTAATCATCATCTTCTTCTTCTACCAGTTCTGCTTCTTCTTATTCTTCAGCAGCGGCACCCTTTTGGACCACTTTTCTCTTTTTCTTCGACTTTATCTTCTGTAAAACTTCTCCTATATTTTGTTCTGTCCTCATAGAAGCTACAGATTCTTAAACCGAATCCTCTTCGGTATCAGAAGTGAGAACTAAATGTCTTGAACTTCTTCCCATCCTGCATATAAGTAGTAAAAACTTGCATTTATAAACTGCATATGCAAAAAAAAAAATAGTCTCCCAGTAAACTTCTACTGGGGGTCAGTAAACTTCAATACACTATGTCCCTTTCATAATCATGCCAATTATACACAACAGATACTCATTCTTACCCTAATAAACAACTTCATTGAATCATAGTAAACCCAGTGGAAGTTTACTGCCCCCTAGTAAACTTCTACTGGGGGTCAGTAAACTTCAATACACTATGTCCCTTTCATAATCATGCCAATTATACACAACAGATACCCATTTTTACCCTAATAAACAACTTCATTGAACCATAGTAAACCTAGTGGAAGTTTACTACCGCCCAGTAAACTTCTATTGGGGGTCAGTAAACTTCAATACACTATGTCCCTTTCATAATTATGCCAATTATACACAACAGATATCCATTATTACCTTAATCTTTATCTTCATTGAACCATAGTAAACCTAGTGGAAGTTTACTGCCCCCCAGTAAACTTCTACTTGACAAGAGTAAACAACAATACAGTATCTCCCTTTCATTGTTATGCCAACTATACACAGTAAATCTTTGAAAGAAAATTTTAAACAAAATAATCTCAATCTGTAACAGTTATGACCAAAGAAACCCTATAATTTTCATGTTTTCATATTCATGGCCTTTAATCCCTAGAATGAAACTTCAATATCATCAGAAAAGTCCAAAATAAGCCTAAATTCAATAAAATTCAAAATGTACCTGTTTTTATGGTTTTCCCGAGCGAGGTCGAGTGAGAGCGATTGAAGCAGATATCGACGCCGATATTCAACCAAAGAGTGACGCCGAGCGTGAGCGATTGAACGTGACAGCGACGCCGAGATTGAACCACAGATAAACTTCGATCGATTGAGATTAGGGCAGAGAGCGATTTCCTGCTCAACTAGGATTTATCTGCATGCGGAGAGCGATAGAGTCGACATATATTTAACGAGAGAGCGACGTGGCCTGATTAATGGAATCACGGAGATCGTGAAGAACCCTAAACCAGAGATCGTTATCGAGTGTCAGAGAGAGATAGAGAGACTGGCAGAGGTGAGAGTTCGGTTGATCGTGGAGAGTGGGAGTCTGGGAGAACGTGGTTAATTTTTTTTTACATGAGAGAGAACGTGTAATTAATTAATATCACAAGGGTATAATATTAATTGTTAGAGGTGTTAAAACATTAATCTTACTCAAAAGTTTTTTCATTTAAATGGGCTTTACAGTTTTTTTAGTAAATGTTTATTTTCCTAACAAAGTATGTGTGTATATATATATATGTATATTTCTCTTGCTTTATTTTATTCAGGATTTTTTTATTATATATTTTTGTTTCTTGTTATTATATATAGTGTACAACATGGACAAGAGCTGGATGCAATTAGGGAGGGGGTCCCCAGTTTATATGAGAGGCATTTTTGATTTTTTTGAGTTCATGCGTCTACATAGTCCTCCAGATAAAGTTATTCACATTTGTCCATGCAACAAATGTCTCAATCGGACATCAGTAACATATGAAGACATGTATTCTCACTTGGCACTAAACAGTATTTGTCCTAGTTATACCACATGGACATAACACGGCGAAAATCAAGTTCAAAT
>NC_020492.1:5427027-5433697 GCF_000184155.1 Fragaria vesca subsp. vesca
TAGATCCAGATAATCTCACACACCCCGCAGACGGGGAGGCTTGGAAGCACTTTGACCGTTCTTTTCCCGAATTTGTTGGAGACTGTCGAAATGTCAGACTCGGACTTGCAACAGACGGATTCAATCCTACTGGAAACATGAATTTGTCTTACAGCATTTGGCCTATGATAGTATTTCCGTACAATCTACCTCCCAACATGTGTATGAGGAAAGAGTACAATTTCCTTACGCTTATGGTTCTAGGGCCGTGTTCTCCAGGAAAGTGCTTGGATGTGTACATGAGACCATTAATTGATGAGTTGCAGGAGTTATGGGAAAATGGACTCCCTACTTTTGACAGGCATGGTCAAACTTCATTCATGATGAAAACAGCTGTTATTTGGACCATCAGTGATTTTCCAGCTTACGGGATGTTGTCTGGCCAACAGACTAAGGGGTACAAGGCTTGCCCGGTATGCATAGATGACGTCAATTCTAGTTGGCACACCGACAAAATTTGTTTCTTAGGATCTCGTAGACATCTTCCCGAGGATCACGAGTGGCGATGGGATGCTGATGCATTTGATGGGACTGAGGAGCATAATCCGAAACCCCCAGGGAGTTCTGGTGAGTGGATTTTGGAGAGGCTTAACCAGCACTGGTTCGGATATTTGAGCACGAGTAAAGAAGCAATAGACTTGAATCCTCCCACGCCTGATGAGTTTAAGTATTGGACGTACAAAAGTGTATTCTTTGAATTGCCTTACTGGTCGACCTTGAAAATCAGACACAATTTGGACGTCATGCACATAGAAAAGAATGTTTGTGACAGCGTTCTTGGAACAATTCTAAATCTCAAACATAAGAACAAAGACACCCCCAAAGCCTGTGTTGATCTTAAGATGATGGGTATACGCCCCCAGCTATGGCTAGTAGAGAGCAAAAAAACAAAAAAAGTCGTAATGCCGAAAGCAGGCTACACAGTTCATCCTCAAAAGAAGGCAGAAGTGTTTCAGTGGTTTGGAAACGTTAAGTATCCTCACGGGTATGCAGAGAATATCGCTCGATGTATTAAGATGGGGGAAAATAAGATTAGTGGGTTGAAGACTCATGACTGTCATGTTTTGCTGCAACGTTTTCTTCCCGTGGTCATTAGACCATATTTGCAGAGTGATGTGGTTGACACGTTAGTGGCTTTGTCAAAGTTCTTTCAGAGGATATGCGCTAAAGAGCTAAAAAGTCTGATGTTCGGTCATTGCAAGAAGACATTGTGTACATCATGTGCAAGCTGGAGAGGATCTTTCCCCCCACTTTCTTTGATATCATGATTCACCTCATGATCCACCTTCCCGAACAAGTGTTGCTTACTGGTCCGGTACAGTATACTTGGTGCTATCCAAATGAGAGGTATGCACTCATATTTATTCTAATTAATCATCCTTTCAAATTAAGATAAATGGTATTTTAAATATTTATTATAAGAATTGCATATATATTTGTTTTGCAGGCAACTGGGGGATTTCAAGAAGAAGAACAAAAATAAACGTTTCCCTGAAGGGTCGATCACGGCGGCATACATTCAGGCTGAGTGCGTAACTTACTGCAGCGCATATCTCAATGATGAAGACACAGTGGGGGAATTATCTGGAGTAGGTAGTAGCCGGCAATTCAATCTATCAGTTGTTTCCAACGATGTTGAACCGTATGGCAGGTTAAGTAATTCTGAAAGATTAAGTAATGATGAGATCAAAGAGGCTCATTGGTGTGTCCTTCAACATTGCGAAGAAGCCGAGTGATACTTCAAGTCCCATTTGGAAAGGCAGTATGGTAACGAAGTCATACACAAGAGAGATTTTCCTGATTACTTCCCTATTTGGGTACCTTTCTATCGATCTCTATATATGATGTTACATAAATTAAATATATGTTGCTTTTTGATGTTACATAATGTAATAACGTTGCTCTTAAAATTGTTACAGATGATGCAAATTCAACAGGAGTTTCCTGCTTCTTATGACCCGGAGTTGCACTTATTGGCTGGAGGACCCCAAAGCCACAGAGTTCATGTTGGATGTTTTGTGAACGGTGTTAAGTTTGTGACGTCAGAACGAGATGAAGGCCATGTCACCCAAAACAATGGAGTCATGGTTGAGGGTCTGGGTTTCAACTACTACGGGGTTCTTGTCAGTGTCATCGAACTAATCTACGGCAACCGTATGCCAGTCGTGTTGTTCAAGTGCAAATGGTTTAATACTGATCCAACTAGACGGACGAGTACAATTCTGGATCGTGGCTTGTTATCAGTGGACTCAAACAGTGTATGGTATGAGAATGAGCCGTTTATTCTTGCCACCATGATGAAACAAGTGTTTTATCTTGATGATCCGGCTATGGGTGAGGGTTGGAAAGTGGTGCAGGTGATGTCACATAGGAATATTTAGAGTGCAGCTACACTGGGAGGGGAGGATGATGAGAGTAGGCCCAGTGAACCAATAACAACTGATCAACCGAATGAACCATATCAAGAGCATTCTCCACATGTAGTCCCTGATACTGATGATATTTGTGTCAACAACCAACACGTTCCGGCTATCATAGGTTACCTTCCAGTTACACCATCTGAACTGAACTCGCTACAACCTCGCATCCCCAATCATGATGACGACGGCTTCATAGATGACGAATACATAGAGGATGATGAGTATTCTAACCAAACTGAGGAGGATGATGATTCAGACGACTCGGATTATCATGAGTACGATTAGTATATATTACGATTATTGTACGTCGTACGATTAATATATAATATATATGATTATTCGGACGACTCTGATTATCATATGTATTTTTTGGGAACAAATATTAATTTATTTTTATTAATTATTTATTTTCGACGGTTTTCTTCATTTTATTTTTATTTTAGTTTTTGTTGTTCTCAATCCAAATCCACCAGACTTCGCTGCCACCAAAACCACCGCACGCCGCCACCACCAAAACCAAAGCTCACCCCACATACCATTGATCACCAACAAAATAACACCGATTACCGCCACCAAAATCCCAAATATGACCCAACCCAAATCGGAATTTAATTCAACCCAAACCTCCACCATCGTTGTCGTCGACTAACCACTACCAACACCCACCGCAAGTACCACAAACACCAACAACAACGAATACAACACCACCACCACCAACAACAACAACAAATTTATCAACAAACAACTCTAGATCTGAACATAAAATCCTTAGAACCAGTCCTAAAAAGATCCACAAATTCTATAGCTTTCTGGCAACTCGACTGAGCAAATAGAAGAAGATATGGATCAATCGAGAGAGGCGGAAATGGGGGAGAGGAGGAGGTGGTGAGTCGGGGAGTGGAGGAACCAGATTGATCTAAGGAGTTGGAAGAGGGAGGAGAGGGAGAGGAGGAGAAGAGGGAGAGGAAAGAGAGAGGGATAAGGTAAGTCAAACCCCTAAACGCACGGAAACCGTCATTGGACCGTCTAAATTACGTATTTTGGCCTAACCTTCAACTAAAAATAGTTTCAAATCGATGAGACACAACGAGTCGTATAAAAATTTTACGGAAAATAAGCACCGAAGATAGGGCTACCCATAAGGAGAAAGAATGGAAAATTGCATTGACCGCAACTATCGGCACCGAGACTTTACCGGAATACCGTGATTTTTCAATCGTAGACGTATTTCATCATTCTGGTCATATCTTGTTTCACGACTTTTTTGCTTTTGAACGTTCTACGTATAGTTTTTTTTGAAACGGAACATTTACTTGACAGTTGGTAAACAAGTTATACAACATTAGTAGGCATTTTGTGATTATGATGATCAAACTTGAGAAAAGAAAAACCTACCGTCAGATCTGACCATCATGACAAAATACATGTATGGGAAAAAATTCAACTTGATCCCACAAGGTCAAGGGCTCGATCCGGACGGTTAATCGCGTAAGTCAAACCCCTAAACACACGGAAACGGTCATTGGACCTTCTAAATTACGTATTTTCGACGGACCTTCAACTGAAAATAGTTTCAAATCGATGAGACGCAATGATTCGTATAAAAATTTTACGGAAAATAAGCACCGAAGATAGGGCTACCCATAAGGAGAAAGAATGGAAAATTGCATTGACCGCAACTATCGGCACCGAGACTTTACCGGAATACTGTGATTTTTCAATCGTAGACGTATTTCACCATTCTGGTCATATCTTATTTCACGACTTTTATGCGTTTGAAGGTTCTACGTATAGGTTTTTTTGAAACGGAACATTTACTTAACACTTGGTAAACAAGTTATACAACATTAGTAGGCATTTTGTGATTGTGATGATCAAACTTGAGAAAAGAAAAGCCGACCATCAGATCTGACCATCATGACAAAATACATGTATGGGAAAAAATTCAATTTGATCCGACAAGGTTAAGAGCTCGATCCGGACGGTCAATCCCGTAAGTCAAACCCCTAAACAAACGGAAACGGTCATTGGACCTTCTAAATTACGTATTTTTGTCGGACCTTCAACTGAAAATAGATTCAAATCGATGAGACGTAAGGAGTCATATAAAAATTTTATGGAAAATAACCACGAAAGATAGGACTACCCATAAGGTGAAAGAATTTGAATAAAATTCGTTGCCTAATATTCCTAAGGCGTCGGAAAATCCACTTTCCGTCGCTTAGGATACACAAAATATAAAATTTTATGTTACTTAGGTGACGGAAATTGTATATGTTGTCGGCTTTGTAAACCAATGCGACGGAAAATACATTTTCTGTCGTCTAGGATCCCAAAATATTAGGCGGGTGAATTTTGCGCCTTTTTTTTCCCCTGAAATTTCGAATTACTCAGGACACGAATTAGTAACTGTGCGACGAAACCTAATTTAAAACCTATACTAACTCCCTCGCGCAATCCACAATCCCTAATTAAATTCACACCCACAATTCCCAATTCCCACCAGAGTCGCGCCACCAGAGCTACACCACCAGACCCCATCCACGCATCGGCCACCGATTAAAGTGCGCGCATCCACCCACCTCCTCCACTCATCGCCACCGCATCCACCCGCCACTCCGATCTCTCTGCTCTCACCTTCTCACCGCCGCTCCTTTTGCAGGTCCGTATTCTCTCTCTTCTCAGATTGATCTTGCTTGTTACTTCTGAATCGTAAACGAATTCGTTGATCGTGTTTCATTATTATTATTATTATTTTTCAATTATCTGTAAAAAAAAAAAACCAATATCACATTGTATCTTCTGCTTAAGTGGCTCACAGCTTTTGTTAGTGTTTTCTGTATCACCAATGCATGAAGTCTAAAAAAAATAAAAATAGTGAAGAAATACAAGTGGTTTGATCAACCTGTATGCTTTTCTATGGACAATTTTTCATAATCTTTATCTATTACTCACTCATTTACTAACAATTGTGTGTTATTCATGTGCAAGATATGGTGATCATGGGAAGAGGAAGGGTTGAGCCACTAAGGCCAATGCTTTAATGGAGTCAATACGGTAGAGCGTCGGCTCAGCTAGCAGTAGCAGCCATCCTAGCCCCATGCCGGCTGAGACAGTACCACCAGGGGCTCCCGCCTTGATCGTGCGGCGCCCTACAGTTGACAGTTGTTCAACGGATCTCGATCGGCGTCTGTAACCGCACCCGAGACTGCAACCGCACCCGAGACTGCAACCGCACCCGAGACTACAACCGCACCCGAATCTGCAAGACGCATCGTCGGCAGCGCTTGAATCAAAGTTAGAAGCCAAATAGGTAAGTATATTAATTTACTGCCCCCCAGTAAACTTCTATTGGGAGTCAGTAAACTTCTTCTGGGGGTCCGTAAACTTATAATGGGGGTCAGTAAACTTGCAGTACAATATGTCTCTTTCATTTTCATGTCACTTACACACAACAGATATCCTCTTGTATATTAAGTATCATAATGTATTTTCACTGGGGGTCAGTACACTTCTACTGGGGGTCAGTAAACTTCTTCTGGGGATCCGTAAACTTATAATGGGGCTCAGTAAACTTTTAGTACAATATGTCTCTTTCATTTTCATGTCACTTACACACAACAGATATCCTTTTGTAGATTAAGCATCATAATGTATTTTCACATGTTAATTGTAGCTCCGGCCCCGAAAAAGAGGAGGGGTTTTTGTTCTGGAAAGAAGGCGGAGGATATCGTTCAACAAACGGGGCAAAAGATCAAGCTGGAGTATTGCCCCCGTGTAAAAGGCCCTAGCGTCAGGGGGATAAACAGCTTGGTGGCACATGATATCGGTTGCGCCATACGGAGTCTGGTGGGAATGAGGGCAAGCATGTTTTACGACCTTGATCAGACTGAGAAGTGGAAGGTGTGGAATGCAATGTCGGTAAGTAACTGAAAAGTATATGAAAAGTAAATTTATTTAATTACATTTGTTGGATAACATATATATGATTGCTTATGTAATTGGAAGGCATGAACTGACTGAATTGACATCTCTCTGTTGATAAAATTTCATGTCTAAAGATATGTTTGCATAAGGAGTTTTCTTATAAAGTGAAAATGTTATGGATATGTGTAAAGTATGATTGAATATGTGTAAAGTATTGTGTGTTGATATGAATTGAAAGATGTGTTTTGTGATAATAATTGGGTNTGTTTAATTTTTTTTATTTT
>NC_020492.1:5433717-5438226 GCF_000184155.1 Fragaria vesca subsp. vesca
CAAGGTGATTTTTAAATTACCTTCATTGTTTTTAATTTTTATTTTTAAATTACATTCATTGTTTCCCTTGTATTTTACTAATCTATTTAATATTTTTTCGTGTATATATTAGAGACTCTCCTTGGCAAACAAGCGGAACCGTGGGGAGAAGACTATGCACCACCACACGGGGTCTTCTCCTATCATCTACACAATGGAGGAACTCAGAATACAAGGGGAGCAGCTTCCAATTATCAAAGGTTTGAGAATACCTATGTCAGGGCTGGTGATGAAGATACGACCAAGAAATATGTAAGTGTCTTTCCTTTTACTTTATGTAAGCTTAGCAAATGCTTCATTTGTCCTAGTAAATCCGGCTATTGGTATATATATGAGACCATTAAGTTGAATCTAGGCACTGTCCAATTACAATGTCATGTTTTCCTGCTTCTTCCAAAACAAAAAAGAAGTGTTATTATCACTGTCATTAATTAATATGTATAGTTTTAGGGAGCAATAAAGTTGTTTACTACGGAGCAATTAATAAAGATGTTTATTAGGGTATCTATTGTGTGTTGTGGCCATGAAACTGAAAGGGAGATAATGAATTGCAAGTTTACTGACCCCCAGTAACTGGGGGGCAGTAAACTTCTACTGGGTTTAATAGGGGGCAATAAAGTTGTTTATTAGGGTATTTGTTGTGTGTTGTGGCCATGAAACTGAAAGGGAGATAATGAATTACAAGTTTACTGACCCCCAGTAGAAGTTTACTAGGGGGCAGTAAACTTCTTCTGGGTTTTTTTGGGAGCAATAAAGTTGTTTATTAGGGTATATGTTGTGTGCTGTGGCCATGAAACTAAAAGGGAGATAATGAATTGCAAGTTTACTGACCCCCAGTAGAAGTTTACTAGGGGTCAGTAAACTTCTACTGACCCCCAGTAGCTTCTCTGTTTATTATGCAACCAGTAAACTTTATTATGGAAACTTTATTGATGTATTTTAAATGCATGCAGAATGACATGGTTGATGAGGTCAATAAACGAAAGGATGCATTTAAGGAACAACACCCTGACCAGACCGAGGAGCAGATTATGGAAAGTGTTCAGTCCCAACAAATTGAGGTGTTGGGTACGGTGCTCAAAACTCGCAAATGAAAGGAGATCAAAGGGATGGGACGAGGAGGCGAGCGAGACTTGAGCCATTCTTCAAATGCTTCCACTTCACGTAGTCGTCCTCCTAGAGTTGATGAGCAACAACTCCAAGAGGTGCAGCAACGCTATAAGCAGAGACTAAAGGAATCAGAGGATCGTGCCCAGCAGCAGTTAACAGAGGTCCAGCGGCGTGCCCAACAGCAAATCCAAGAGGTCCAACAGCGTGCCCTGCGTGCTGAGTCTATGTATAGTGTTGTGCAGTCCCAAGTTGCAGCCTTATATGAGCACCTAGGTATGCCACTTCCTCCTCCTCCACAGTTTCCTCCTCCACCTCCAGATGCTTCTCCTCCACATGTTTCCCCACAACACAATGATGATCTAGGCGACAATATGGAATTAGACAACGGACATCCTTAGAATAATTGATTTTGTAGAAGATTCATAGTATAGTTTAGCTACATTGTATGAACAATTTTCTACCTATTAATTAATTCATTAATTATTTTGTATATATGAATAATATTATTTGTCCATCTGTGATCAATATATGAAAAATTGTCCAAATCCAGTGCTTCCGGTAAATATGTATCTGTATGTGTTTCATTATTGTTACTGATTTGTAATTTTTGGAAACAGTGAAACCCAAAAAAAAATCATAAATAACAAAATTCAATGTTTTTTCAACCTAATTAATCTCTTAGGCGACGGAAATAGAAACCTTCGTCGCCCAAGATATTTGTCTTGCACGACGGAAACTCTACTCTTCGTCGCCCAAGATATTTCTTTTGGACGACGAAAAAACTAACCTTCGTCGCCCAAAATAAACAACCGAAGCCACGGAACAGTAACATTTGTCTCCTAAGATAAAATACCTAGGCGACGGAAAGAGTGATATTCGTCGCCCAAGATATTTGTCTTGGACGACGGAACCTCTAATCTTTGTCGCCCAAGATATTTCTCTTGAACGAGTGAAACACTAATCTTCGTCGCCCAAGATAAACAACCAAAGCCACGGAACAGTAACATTCGTCTCCTAAGATAAAATACCTAGGCGACAGAAAAAGTGATATTCGTCGCTTAAGATAAACAACCTGTCCGACGAATACAAAGATCAATCGTCGACTAAGAACAAATATATATTCGTCGGGCAGTAGCCATACCGACGAATTTTCCGTCGCTTAAGAACGATCATATATTCGTCGGTAAAAATTCTTACCGACGAAGGTTCCGTCGGTTAAGAGGGATTTCGTATTCGTCGCCTAAGAATATTTCCGACAAGAACTTTCTGTTGATATGTAGTTTTATCGACGATTCTGTTTGTCGACAAGGCAGCTAAGTGTCCGTCGGGTTGGATCAGTCTTAGTCGACGACTAACTTATTTTCCGTCGCGTAAGTGCCTACCTCACGACACCTAGGCGACGGAACTTAGACGACGGATAATTCGTCGGCCAAGATGTTAATTGACGGATATTCGGTCTTAAGCGACGAATTGTTTCCGTCGGCTAAGTCGATATTTCCACTAGTGTTTATTGACGCTAGTTGTAGTAAGCTCCAAGTGAGCGTTCACATTGTCCATTAAATATTTATTTAAGTTGTGTAAACAAATGTGATGTAATATTCGAACTCTCTTGGTTGAGTTGTAATCTTGAACTTAGTTCTTTGATACTTGGTCATTTGTGAAAAGATTTCTAAGTACTTGAAGCGATAGTAGAGTTATCTCGTTTTCGAAGTTTGGATTATTTCATTCATTTAAATTTCGGGACGTGACATATTCTCATTTAAATTAAAGATCAAACATGGGTTTAGAGCACCATTATATAACCAAAAAATTTAAGGCATTTTACAAAGAATTAAATTAAGTTTACCCCACTGTGGTTTAGAGGTGAATTTATGTTAGTCCCTAAACTTTCAATTTCATTAGATTACCCCCCGAGCTCTTGTTTTTCTGCCTGCCTGTCTCGTATCACTCATGCTCCGTCCAATTGGGACGTTAAAATTTGATGACGTGTAATAACGTTTTGGGGTTTGAGAAGCTAAATTACCAGAAAAACAAGAGCTCAAGGGGTAATATGATGAAATTGAAAGTTTAGGGACTAACATGAATTCACCTCTAAACCACAATGGGGTAAACTGAATTTAATTCTTTTACAAACTTATTTCATGTCTAGATTAGGCATTCTTTTTCAAACTTTTTTTTTGAACGTAAAAATCGAATCATGCGAAACTGAATACATGCAGCAGAGAAGAATTGGTCTAGGTTGGTCATGGGTCTCATGTGAGACCTAGCTAGCCGGGGTAACATAAGGGGTAATCCT
Source organism: Fragaria vesca subsp. vesca (assembly GCF_000184155.1). NCBI lineage: Eukaryota > Viridiplantae > Streptophyta > Magnoliopsida > Rosales > Rosaceae > Fragaria > Fragaria vesca. The sequence goes on from NC_020492.1 coordinate 5,437,163, forward strand.
TACCCCAGGGATTGGTCTGGGTTAGGGCGAAAACATGGGGCCCACATGACTGATGTCTTTTGTTGCACATGGGTTTGCACTTGTTTATCAACAATAAAGTAATAAATAGAATTAAATTAAGTTTACCCCATTGTGGTTTAGAGGTGAATTCATGTTAGTCCCTAAACTTTAAATTTCATCAGATTACCCCCCGAGCTCTTGTTTTTCTGTCTGCCGTCTCCTATCGATCACTCATGCTCCGTCCAATTAGGACGTTGAAATTTGATGACGTTTTGGGGGTTGAGAAGCTAAATTACTAGACAAATAAGAGCTCAGGAGGTAATATGATGAAATTGAATGTTTAAAGACTAACATGAATTCACCTCTAAACCACAATGAGGTAAACTGAATTTAATATAATTGTTTATCAATGAAAAACTATTTTTATAATACATGAATATTGGTCTTTGGGTTGTTGTATTTTCAAACCAAAGATCAATGACCGATTTAGATGAATAGTTTATTAGTCTTATGGGTGCATTTCCTCTTATGTAGGAGTTTCTACATTCACATATAATTGTTTATCAATGAAAAACTATTTTTATAATACATGAATATTGGTCTCTAGGTTGTTGTATTTTCAAACCAAAGATCAATGACCGATTTAGATGAATAGTTTATTAGTCTTAGGAAAAAAGACCATTTGCACAAAATAGAAAAAGTCAAACCCCATTTTAATGATAATCTTTTTTATTAGCCCATTTGAATACAAGGTACTTATTTTAAGCCCAAATACACAAATCTTTATTAAAATATAATAAAATTATATTTTTTAAAGACTTTTTTTACCCTTAACCTTTATTTAAAGAGAAAAAATGAAAAAGAAGAAGGGAAGACTTTCCCGGAAGCACACTGGACATCGGCGCCGGTCACCGGCAGCCGCATTCCGGGCGCCGGACTCCGAACTCCGGCAGCCGAATTCCGGTCACCGGTGACCGGAATTTTCTGACGGCCGGAAAATTGCCGGCATTCGGTGGCCGGAATTTTCCGGAAATCTCACTGGATTTTTTTAAATGTCATCGGAA
>NC_020492.1:5438246-5459752 GCF_000184155.1 Fragaria vesca subsp. vesca
ACATTGAAAAGGAGAAAAATCAACTTAGATGCGGAAAAATAAAATTTACTACCCCTAGTAAACTTTTACTAGGGGTAGTAAACTTGCAAAACAGTATTTTCAAGACCATAATACACACTAAAACAGAGGAAGAACAATTTAGATTCGAAAAACTAAAGTAGTAAACTTATAAAACAGTAGCTCCAATGCCATAATTCATATTGAAAAGGAGAAAAATCAACTTAGATGCGAAAAAATGAAGTTTACTACCCTTAGTAAACTTTTACTGGGGGTAGTAAATTTGTAAAACAGTAGCTCCAATGCCATAATTCACATTGAAAAGGAGAAAAATCAACGTAGATGCGAAAAAATGAAGTTTACTACCAAAACCAGCTTTCACTCTCTGAACCAAAACCAGCCATGGATACTCATACCACCACCCAGACCCAGACCCCTGATTCCACTACTGAACCAGCAGCAGGTCCAGCATGGTCAGCTCTCCTCGGAGAAAACAACTGGGCCGGCCTCCTGGACCCGCTGGACGTCCACCTCCAAACCCTGATCCTCTGCTGCGGCGACTTCTGCCAGGGCACCTACGACGCCTTCAACAACGACACCAACTCCAAGTACGCCGGGTCCAGCCGCTACGACCACGCCAACTTCTTCAACAAAGTCATGCTCCAAGACGTCGCCAACTACGAGATCGCCTCCTTCCTCTACGCCACCGCACAAGTCAGCATTCCGGAGGCCTTCCTCCTCCACTCCATGTCCCGCGAGTCTAACTGGATCGGCTACGTCGCAGTCACCACTGACCAGTACAGCAAGTCCATCGGCCGCCGCGAAATCTACGTCGCCTGGCGCGGCACCACCCGCAACTACGAGTGGGTCAATGTGTTGGGCGCCGAGCTCGTATCGGCCGAGCAACTGCTCAGGCCGGAGAACAACAACACAGTAAACAAGACCAACTCCTCCACGAACGAGCTGCTTCCGACGTCCATGTCCGATCGCCACCGAGGTTGACGAACGCCGCATGTGGGGTGAGTCCGGTCCTCAGATCCGATCTGGATTCCGAGAGAGAGAGAGAGAGAGAGAGAGAGAGAGAGAGAGAGAGAGAGAGAGAGAGAGAGAGAGAGAGAGAGAGTTAATGATCGGGAAAAAAAGGAGAAAAAGAGTTAAATTAGGGTGAGGGTATTGACGTCCTTTTATTAGAATTCATTAGAATGGGGTTGGTAAAGAGATTTTCATTGGAATGGGCAATAAACCTTTAAAATTAGTACTAAAGTGTCATTTACTCTTAGTCTTATGGGTGCATTTGCTCTTATGTAGGAGTTTCTACATTCACAGAACTTATTAACCAAGCTGTTTTAATTTGCTTTTCAACAACGTTTTCTCATAATAAATAAAATTCAGCTTTTGTTAAGAGCCACAGCTGTACCACCTTTACGCGGATGATGAGCATGGGCGGATCTACGTTGGGGGCTATTTGGGCTGAAACCTAGACAAAAATCTTATATGTAGTAAATAAGTACCCATGAAAATAATGAGAAGTCTTGGTTCAGTTGGCAACCTGACCAAATTATATCTTCTTTGTTGCAGGTTCGACTGGATATTATTAGTAGTTTTTCTCACTTTGGTACCACAAACAACACAATTCTTCTGGCTTAATTTCCAACACCAGTAACTAACTTCTTGGCTTCAGGATCGCGTGCGTTGGATCGCGTTTGTGAGTGGTGAACCCATGAACATCTACATTTTCTTCTTCTCCAGCTCTCAGCTTCCACTCAAACTCCTGCACCAGCCTTCCAATCGTCGGGCATGCGATTAACATTCCCTGAAGGGAACCAGCACATACCCTTTTCCCTGCCCCGAAAGCCATGGTCTTGTACAAATCCATTGGATCATATTTCGGGTCCAAAAATCTCTCCGGCTTCCATTCATCGGGGCTTTCCCATTGATGCTTGTTCATGTTACACCCGTATATGTTTATCGCAATCTGCACAGCATAAAAATTTATAAAAAGGACCTGTACGTAATAATATAACTTCATGGAAACAGTTACGAACCTCAGTTCCAGCTGGAATGTAGTAACCTCCTAGTTGGGTATCTTCATCTGCATATCGTAAAGGAACTAACGCAGCCGGACTATGCTTCCTTAGAGTCTCATGGAAAACTGCAGTCAGGTATGGCAGTTGGGACAAGTTTTCCTCAGTCACCATCTCCGACCCGCATACCTTTTGGATTTCCTGATAGAGACGATCCTGATTGATACAGATACATAGAGGCATGCAGGCTATCATATTAGTTACAAATTGAGTCACGAATTTTCAAACCAGTAAATGAGTGAACTGAAATAAACCTGTTGCTTCGGATTTTTAGCGATTTCATACATAGCCCATTCTGTTGTTACCATTATAGTATCTGATGTTTCAATAACAGTCTCCCAAACCAACATAGTTATTTGGTCCATTATCAGTGTCCTCCCCTCCATTATTTCCTGTTTCATACTCGGTCATGTTAGAGAAACAACTAATGCAATTAATGTTTCAAGAATATAGAGTAAGCATGCATTAACTGAAGAAAAACTGAAAAGGATCGACACAGGTACCTCTCCTGAAGCAATTCGTTTCTTCTGCTCGTTGATCAGGGCAGTCATCACTGCTTTCCTCCGAGAATGAAGTCGCTGAATTTTCGTTTCCAAGGTCTTATTAGGAATCCATCTCAGGTAAGGGAAGAAATCTCTCCAATCAACCTCAATTCCACCCTCCAATATGTCACGCACTAGAACCTTAAAAATCTCATCTCTTGAAAGTGTAGCACCAAGTTCCTCCACATAAATGGGATTTTCTATGTCCTTTCCAAAGGCCTGCATATCCCGCTAGCATGTTTATACCATATTTCTGCTTTTTTTTTTTTAATTAATTATACTGTCTAAAGTCCGAGTAACATAAATTACAAAAAGTATGGTTTTTTAACAAATCACCTGCTTCACTGCAAGTCCAAAAAGTTACGACTCAAAAACTCTTCTAAAATTCACAGCTTCTTGAGGTGAGTTCTTTACATGAGATTTTAATTGGCTCAAGACATTTGCTCTCAAGGTATCTCTGTTGGTCCGGAGTCGCTTCTGAACAATATAAATGTAGGCATGTAGCTATAGTAACATAATCGGGATAGAATTAACAGGGACAACAGAAGTAACATGTAGTAGATCGACTACGGCAACGAGATTAGCTAGGATACAAAAAAATCAAATGATCAGAACAAAAAAATAAATAAACATAACAACCAACCTGAGCTCTGGATCCAAGAAGATTTGCGCGAATGTATCGCTTTATCATCTTGTGAAAATCATTGTAGTCACTTAATGCAACCATACATTTATCAGCAGAAAGAATCTTTAATGCGTTTGACAGCTTTCTGTTTGAGATAGATGAATATCTGGTCACCATGGCCTGAAACAGACATTACAGTAAGAAGAAGATTTGAGGAATATATATATACGATTTTTCTCAGCTGCGGACGTCCGTTTTAGTGCGGATTTTCATTTTTGCATCATTTTTCGATCGAATTTCCTCATCTCCACCGTATAGTATCTAGATAATATTGTGTAGATCATCTCTGCAAAATTTCAGCCAATTTGGTAATCATTAAGGCCCTCAAACTCGAAAAACAAATGGACGGACTGAATTCTGTCCGGTTCATGTTTATATTAGAAAACACAATTTTGAGGGCCTTAACGATCACCAAATTGGCTGAAATTTTGCAGAGATGATCTACACAATATTATCCAGATACTAGACGGTGGAGATGAGGAAATTCGATCGAAAAGTGGTGCAAAAATGGAAATCCGTACCAAAACCATTAATGTGGACGTCCACAGCCGAGAATGGCTGTATATATATATATATATAATATATATTATATATATATATAGGACCTTCTTAAACTCTTAAAGTGAGGATGTTTTTAGTTCTAGCATGTATTTTGACAATCAAAGCCACCAATGGTAAGTGTCTAGGCTAATTAGACGTGCAAAATTTTTCTAGAATTACTTGAACCAAATGGTAGACTCATTAAAGGAAATTTATTGTAAAAAACACTAACGGAAGTGTAGGAGTATATCATGAGATAACATTTTAATTTTTTTTTTCAACAAAATACTAATAGAAAAATAGATTAAACCCAAGAAGGAAAGTGAAGAAAACGAGAAGGAAAAAACATGCAAAGTGATGACCCATTTGGTTTGTAGTCACAAAGAATAGAGGAAGAAGAATAATATTGGAAAACTAGATAAAAACATGAGATTGACTCCAAGAGGAGTCGAACCTTAGACAATGTAAAGGTCAAGTTGGACAGATTGCCAACCGAACCAAAGAAACTTTGTTTACTACCTGGTATTCACATGGTATATATCAGAAATTTTGTCTGGGCTGTAGCCTAGACAACCCACTATATGTATCCACCTCTGAAAGCCACCCACTCCCTAGTTACTTACCCACATATGAATCATATAAAAAATTAGCTAAAATGAAAAATGTTTAACCATTTGATTAGCACAATATTCGTTTTAATTTTATCTAACGGCCTACAATTGTTTACGTCAATTTGAATGATCAAATGACTATGGAATTAGTTGAAATTTTGTAGGCATGTTTCTTGCATATGAATATAGAGGATCAACGGTTAAGATCGTTAATTGAAGTCATCTACTAATGTAAAATAATAGAAATCCTCAAATTCTTAAAGTAAAGAGGCCATCTTTAGATCCTCCTTATATATATATATATATATATATATTAAAGTAAGGAGGTCCTCTTTAGATCCTCCCTATATATATAAACACACACACAACCTGATTATTTCCTTCATGTCAGAAACATTCATTTGATCATTTATAGCATTAACGTATTGGAATTTCAGCAAGAAAAGGTTCACTCTTTAAGACTTTGCTAATTGCTATTAAACTTGGCATCTCATTGATTCGATGTCCATGGGTTTATTGGTGGCAGTAGAAAACTGAAATCCAATAGATCATTTCTTAATCAGAAAAGATAAGAGAACTTCGTTAATTGTTATTCTAATTCATATATATTTCACAACTTGACCAATCGAGTAATAGTACGACGTGGCATTGTCCTATGATGGTCATAGCCGATCATATCACTCGAATCATGTGAGGACCATGCATAAGTGGAAATTAGAAAATAAATTAAGTTTAGGAGAAGATGAGAAACAAACAGCCTGTACTATATTACCTTTATCCTGCCCGTAATCGGACACCCGTGATGCGTCTTGAATATTTATGATGCAATCAGCTCCAATTGTTCTTATGTTTTGGTTGTCTTTTGTTTTATTGTTTGTTTCTAAGGGGTTTTGGGGTTTCAGGTCCCCGTAGGTACTATCTTTTTTATTTATAAAAAATTTTAGTTTGAAAAAAAAAAAAAAACCCTGCATGTAATAATATATTATATGGTTCAAGACCATGTGATAATTTTTCCACTGATTAATTACTAGTGTCAATGTGCATGCATAGGGCTTGTTAATCTATAATTTATGGTTCTCTGCTTCTCCTAAGTTATATGGGGTGGATCCATGACATACAAGATTATAATAAAAATTATAACCAGAATATCAACATGCCATTATATGTTTTGATAAAATAAAATATAAAAAAATGTTGGTTTTACAATGTAATTAGAGTGAGAGCTCAACCAACTTTCACGTTTGAATTAAAATTTGTTTAGCCCTTATGGTTTGAAGTCAACATAGGTTCAGTTTTGTGGTTTTATTTAAATTAAAATGGTTCTTAAAATTACGATTTTTCATCCAAATGGTCATTCCGACAATTTTTTCTGATAGAATACTGACGTGGCTGTTAAAGAATTTGTAATTTTAAAGGCCACGTCAGCAATTTATCTGAGAAAATTGACAAAATGACCAATTGGATGAAAAATCGTAACTTTAAAGATCATTCAGATTAAAATAAAACTACAAAGATTATACAGTATTTTACCCTTCAAGTTTCATAAAAAACTGGCCTCGTTCAAATATTTCAAACCAAGTCAAAACAGAAAGAACAAGTCACCTCTTTGGCAACTTGGGAGCTATTGAGAACGACCATGGTGCAAGCTCCAGTCCTGCTGGAATAGATTGGACCATACTCCTCAGCCCACCTCGTGAAAGTCTTGTACGGTTTCTTCTCCTTGAGTTGCAGCAAATTCCCGATCACCGGCAGCCCAGGAACCACTGCATTAGTAGAGCGTTGAGATCGAATATTAATATATTATGATCCAAAAGCAAAACAAGAGACAGCAAATGCAAGGCTGGACCTGGAACTGGAGGGAGCTTGGCATAAGCACTCTTGTTGTTGTTGGTAAAGTAGGAAACTCTGATGTAATACAAGAAGAGCCAAGAGACAGCGGCAAGAGCAAAAGGGATGGCAAAGGGCATTGCTTGGAACTCCATAAGGATTTGGTGGAGGGTGGCCATTGATTGAAAGACGTAACTGAAACTGAAAGAAGTGGATGCTTTTGGTTTCTGAGAGTCCACTCTAACTGCAAGTCAAAATATAAACACCACCAACAGGACAGATCAGATCGATGGAGAAGGATTATGAATCCCAGCAGGCTTGCAAGTTTGTGCTGACGAGGAACCTAGCTAGGTTAATATATAAATTGTTTTTTTGTTTTTATACTTTGAATTGTTAATATATAAATTGTTACATATTCTGTAATAATTAAGGAGTTAATAGTATAATTAAGGACACAAGGTCCACGAGCAGATTTGTCGTTTTTGCATGGCACATGAGATACAGAATATGCCGAAGCCATCTGCACTCCTGAATGGCTGAATCCATTGATTTTGATATGAATGAATGATTTTATTTTAGTGAGTTTATGATTTTATTTCTTCTTCTTCGTACCTCAACGAATAGTTTTTCGTCACATTGCATATGTTAACAACGTACTTATTCATTTATGAAAGGTCTCATATTCCAATTTTCTTATTAAAAAAAACCCTAAGGAGAGCGGCGGCAGCTCTCAACTCATCTGCAAAACGATCTTGTCCGGTGGTGGCCTCAGGTCAAGGCTAGCCTTGTCACATCCTAATTTTCGAAGTATAAATTTTTAAAAATTTGAGCATGATATAACTTAAAATCTTATTATCCTAAAACCTGCTCAACAACTTCTAAACTATAAACAATACTAGAAATATAAATGTCAACAAACTTAACAACTGAGTTAAACATTATATCTCCTTAAATACATCAACTTCAAAAGTCTAGTAATAATAACATCGCTCACATGAGCTTAAAGACAACTTAACAAAATATACAAAATAAATGCACATTGTCTAAAACCCAGCTCCTAAGCCACCGCCTCAACCTTGCTGATTATCACCTGCAGGTCTAACCCCTACACCAAAAAAATAGATGCACCGGGTTGTAAACAACAAACCCGGTAAGCTGAAAATCCTGTATGAGTAACTACTAAAAAAAATATTTACAACCCAACATCACACAAAATAAAACCGGAAATTCCTACTTAGCACTTAGTTCAGGAATTGCTTCAACAATAAAATTCAAAGAGAGAAATTGAGAAAACATAACAATTCACAAAACAATCAATCATAAGAGAATCCTGCAAATAAAGATAGTTCAGGAAATTCCACTCAAAATTCACACAATAAGAATTGAAGAATCTCCTGCATTAAGCATAGTTCAGGAGATACTCAAAACAAGTTAAATGACAACAATTAAGAACAAAGTTAAAACCACATTTTCAACACTTTCACAAATAACATGTACCCATGAGTCTTAGATATTAAAAAATACCTCTCATGACCTACAACAACAATTTGTGCACCCATGGGTCCCAGATACCATAAGGTATCTCCCATGACCTACACTGACAAACGGACAAGAGCTCTATTCCTAACCGTAACCAATCACCCGGCCAAAGGCTATTGGAACCCAGTTTGATTGTCCAATATCACATCACAAAATAATAATAGCGTCATAACCGTAACCAATCACCCGACTAAAGGCTTGGAACCCAGTTTGACTATCTACACAACAATTCTCAAAAAGAGTAGAATCATCATAACCGCAACCAATCACCCGATTAAGGGCTTGGAACCCAGTTTGACTATCTACTTGTTTTATCTCACCTATGAGCCGTTGGCGATCAAGCTCATTATTTTTAAAACAAACAATAGCATATTCTTTAATTCAACATTATCAACAACACAAAAACACATCATAAAAATTATATCTTTCCACATAGATATATTTATATGCACAAGACATGGTTATTCCCACAAGAATATATAACTTATCAACAACCAAAATAGTATAATTTTATGAACCTTAAAATAATCATATACTTAGAAACTTGTTTTACCTTACCTATCACTATGCCATATACATCATCAGACGACAGTCCAAGTCTGTCGTCTGACTTTTTTTTTATGTCGTCTGAGGAGCTGTCGAGTGATGGTCTATCAGACGACGGAGAATAGCCGTCGTCTGAAACGCTATCACACGACACATCTTATGTCGTCTGAGAAGAGTGAAGATTGAAAAATTTCAGTAAACACACTACAGTTAAGTGTGGACTGAATAAGCATCCAAAGACTGTAATATCATATCACAAGACACATCAAATGTCGTCTGTTTTGTATACCAACCACATATAAGTGTGGACTGATTGGAGAATAATTTGATTTATTAGATTTTTCTATCAAATCACACTTCAATTAAGTGTTGAGTGTGTGATATTACAACGTCAAAAACTTCAATCACACTTCAATTTTTTTTTGTTTTATGTTGTTACATGACATTTGGACCACATATATATGTAGGTTGAGGGATAGCAAGTAAGTTTTTCCTACCCTAAGTCGACATTTTAATAGAGTTTGATTCTGTAAAATATGTCGTCTAATGCTCAATTACACTACATTATCATGTTTTTTAGGAGTTTACATATGTTGTTTGATTTAGTACGAGACGACACATTTGTGCCTTTGGTTGCATGATGTTGCCAGTCTGTTTTGGCTAAAAAAGTACTGTTCATATGGTAAAACAACCTCAATTTGGTACAAAAACCTGTGCATTCTAAACCATATATGTCAATCAAACCTCACACATTATGAACCATAAGGAAATCAAGCTGCATTAAACTTTTAGATCATATTACTTAAATTAAACAAAAGCCTTGTAGGCATTTCCAAGTACACAACATATAAAAACAAAAATATATGTTCGTGTGCATAAGTAAATTTGTTCAATATAGAATAACTTAGCTACCTAGTTGGCATCAGACCCACAAAATAGGCATATTAGTCATAACTATTTATCATGTTCCAAAGTTATAATGCAGTAAAGCAGCACACCTATGTATGAGCTATACTACCATAAACCAACATCAAGTCTGATTTTACTGGTCCGAAAACTGTAACACATGCTCTGCCCACTCTCCTCAAATCTCATCAATTTCCTCGGCTGTGTAAGTCAGACCAGCCCTAGTTCCCCACTGAAAGCAAATGCAGCATACATAATGAATTTCCAGTGTATCATCAGAAAATACATAAATTAACTAAATAATAGTGTCAGCATTATAAAAAAGTGCCAATAAAAAAAAAAGAGTGCCAAATAGCTGATGTATAGTTGGAATATAATCGCATCTATTCCATTGCCAGGTTTATCCATATAAATACATAAATGTGAAGACACAAGTATATATAAAGTTTATATATGGTTCCTGAGTCTCACCATCCGATCCTATAAATTTACAAAAACATACTAGTTCCAAGAGCTAGCTAATTCACACTACAAAAATTAAAAGGCCATATGGATTGACAAACCTTGTTGGCCACAGCAGTCTCCTTTTCAGTTAGCCTATGAATAAGGTCCAAAAGCTACTCCCTAGTTTTCGACTTCTGTAACTCCTCATAAGTCTTCTTACTTAGCAATACCTCAAGATCATTCATCTCATCCTCTTCGCTCTTCATTATACCTATTAGATAAAAGTAAATGAGGACTCAAGATCAAAGGCTGATAGCGCGCGCGCGCGCACACACACATATATATATATATATATATACAGGCCTTCTCGGCTGCGGACGTCCGCATCGAAGGTTTCGGTGCGGATTTTCATTTTTGCACCACTTCCGATCGAATTTCCTCAAACTTCCTTCTAGACATATCTAGATCATCTTGTGTAGATCATCTCTGCAAACTTTCAGCCAATTTGGTGATCGTTAAGGCCCTCAAAATCGAAAAACAAATGGAGATGATGAACCGGACAGAATTCAGTCTGTCAGATTTGTTTTATGATTTTGAGGGCCTTAACGATCACCAAATTGGCTGAAATTTTGCAGAGATGATCTACACAAGATGATCTAGATATGTTTAGAATGAAGTTTGAGGACATTCGATCGGGAAGTGGTGCAAAAATTGAAATCCGCACCAAAACTTTGGTGCGGACGTCCGCACCTAAGAAAGGCTATATACATATATATATATATATATATATCAGTACCTAAATATTGCCATTGCACATACGTATGAGCACTTGTGAATCGGTTCTTTATATTAGAATGATATGAATACTAAAACAGAAAAAATACTTCTCTAAATTTTATAGATAACATAGTCAAATTGGGATGATAGAGAAACATACCACTTCTTTCACTGTAATTAATCTCTTTACTTATTATTTCATCACTCTTGACAAGTGACCCATTTTAATATACTAGAAGCAAAGTTCACCACATATAATCACCACCTTTTCCTACCACCAATTCACACTTAATAAGGTTGTTACCCAATTTCCTTATTAGAACCACTACAAGAGATTACCCGATGACATCCCTTCATTACTAATACAAATACCCCAATTAACAAAACCAAACATCACTTGCAAAAGTCAATCTTATATATCAAAACAACATCTCTACTCAAACCAATAATCATCGATTGTTTGCTAGCCCAACCTAATTAATCCACAAAGTAGCATTAACAAATCACACAGCAAAGCCATACTCCAATTCTAAACAATAATAATCTAAAGCATAAATACCAACATCACATTGAAGCCCGAAACTAGCAAGGTCCATGCTTACCACTATCCTCTTCCAAAATTATGACTTTTGAGCTTCATATTGTCATCCACACCAAGCTCGCCTTCTGCGAATCCTCCCTAGCTACATCAATACCACAACTATCTTAACACACAATACAGCTCATACACTGAACAATTATTCCAAAGAGCACACAACCCAACACCAAGTCTTACCCCCTGCTACTCCAATTGCTGGTCAAATAAACCGTAATTGATGATGCGTTAGCTTCCTCAATTCCATTTCGTACCCAAAAACCGATTAACACCAAACCTCACATAAAACAGCATAGTTAGCTATCTCAATCGATTCCAAAACAGTGGACTCTACTAGGAGTAAAGAGTGAAACGTAGCTTACCAAGTGAGGAGTTAGAACCGACGTAGCTCACGGCGGAGCTAAGGCTGCCGACGCTCCAGCGGCGGCGCGTACGGCATCGTCGGGCTTCAAGGCTTCTGGGTTTTGCTCCTTGTCAGCAGCTAAGTGGAACGGGGGTAGCGGTGGACTGAGGAGTTGGCCGGAGACCGTCCCCCGATCGGCAAGGCAGTGGCCTAGGGATTGAGGACCGACATTGGGGTAGTTGCAGGTTGTTGATTTGGGTTGGGTATGGCTTAGTTTAAGTGGTGAATCAATTGGTGGAGGTGATTGGGTGAGACGGTGACCGAAGCTACCATTTCCGGTGCTGGCAGAGGAAAGCATGCGCGCACAGAGAGAGAGATCGAGAGAGTTCGAGAGAGGGAGAGAGATAGAAAAGAGGGATGCGGCTGAGAGGGAGAAGGGAGAGTTTTGGGGTGCTAGGGTTTCTTTACATCTTTTGTATACTTATGCACGTGAAATGACAAAATTACCCCCACGACTAAGTTTCAAGACTTGTCTAGAAATTTCCCTCTATTTCAAACTCGACTTTAATTTACACTCGTTTCTTCGTAACAGTAAAAACTTGATTTAAACGTTCGTACTCCATAACGTTCATAAAAAGATAATACTCAAAAAGGCAACACGACAAAAAGTCAACCTTTTTGGTCTTCTGAGGCGTCAACTCGAAATGAAAAGTAAATTAAGTTGTCATTTACTATCCAAATGGCCAGTAACTGATAAATTTGCGTTCGGGACGTTACAACTTAAATATGTATGTGGAAGAAAATTTACCCATTTTCGATAACTTATAGGTCTCGATCATTAGAGTCAACTTCAATTGTACATAAAACATTCCTATTCTTCCTCATGGGGAGCGATATGATCGGTCGATAAACGTGTCCAAATGTTCACATAAAATAGTTTCGTTGACACTAAATGAGGGTATAAGCTAGAATTGACGAATCTCAACTTTAAGTATTAGTCGGTCTAGATAAGAGGGTTTTCGTTTAGATAAAAGTGTTGACTTTTAAAAGTATTTTTCAGACAACATATATATGTCGTTTGAAGTTACTAAGCAAGATTCCATTCACGTTGACCGCATCGACCGAGATCCGAACTTTATCGAAAATGCTTGAATTTTGTTCTACACCCATAATTCACTATTATGTTGACATCTGACACTCAAACTTAAAAAAAATTATTTCCGTCATTTGAATCACAACGTGCATACTAATGTGCTATAACATGTTTACTAAGTTCTTTGTAAACATACATCTTTATAAAACAACTACATGCAAGAAACAAAATTTACTTAATCTGACCGTTAGATATGATCGCAGTACTTAAATATGTATGTGGAAGAAAATTTATCCATTTTCGATAGCTTATAGGTCTCGATCATTAGAGTCAACTTCATATATACATAAACTTTCTTATAGCTTCCACAAGGAGAAGTAGTTAATCGTTTCATCAAAGTGTCCAAACTATTACATATATATGTTTTCCTACTCTTAACAAGAGTTTGAGTACCGGCTAATCAAAAATATAAGTTTCGGTCGGAGGAGATAAGAGCGTTTCTGTTTGGAAAATATGCACAATTTATGTTGACCACTTATTTACAACCTTAGACGACATATAATCGCCGTCTCACATTGAAGAAAAGCGAGGGAAAATTCCGGCGCCCAAATTCAAATATTTCAGGTCCAGACGACATTTTTATGTTGTGTGATGAATACATTAAGGTTGGCGCCCTCTCCCAAACTCAAATGAATTGAATATTTCAAGTTCATACAGACGACATATTAACCTCGTCTAATGAATATCAGGTTCATAGGTTGAGTCCTTTTTCAAACTTATATATCAGGTTCCCTCAGATGACATTTATATGTCATCTTATTAAATACAATAAAAGGTAACCAAACTCAATATTTAATTATAAATTGAGTATTTTAGGGTCAGAGAGACCACTTTCATATGTCGTCTGAAATTATACATTACAAGGTTCGTACACTCAATTTTATGGGTTTGTTATACGTCATTTGTTTGTCGTCTGAATAAGTGAATTTAAGGGTTCAAAATAGAGGTATAAATCAAAGATTTATGGTTGTTTCAGACGACATTAATATGTTGTTGGATGAAGTACATAAAAAGGGGATTAAAAGTATATTTCGCATTCTTTCACAAACAACTTTTATATGTTGTCCGACGTATTACTATAAAGTTGCTAAATGTTGCTTTTTTACACTGCATATATATGCCGTCTGAAATTTTGCATATCACAGACAAATTGAGCAACATCCAGAAGTATGAAAGGAGCATGGCACTCATACGACTTATACTTCACAAATGTCGTCTGAAGGGTCTAAAAATTAATCAGACGACACAAACTCAAAATCGTCCAAAATATGTCCTCTGAAAAGTGTCGTCTGATGATGTATATGGCTTAGTGTATGAGCCGTTGGCAATCAAGCTCATTTATTTTAAAACAACCAAAAGAAATAAAATATTTTAAATTAAAAACATCAACAAAATCATCATCATTTTATCAACAAAAACCTTATCATCATCACTATCAACATCATAATAATTATTCTCAACAACAAAATAATTATCACCATCATCATCCTCATCATTATTCAAAATCACCATCATAATTAATATCAAAACCAACATCCAAAATAAAAAGGTCACAAGTGGACCTTGGTGAGATTTTACTCACTTAAATAGCCCGCTGCGTTTCCACAAAACACAAGAGCAAGCCAACTCACAATTTCACAAATCACCTAAAATAACACACATATTAACCTTAGTAACAAACACAACAAGGATCAAAGTACTCTTAACTTAAAGGTTGCCCTCAAGAAGGGCAATCCTTCCTCCAAGACCTCCCAAGGTCATTGAACACTCAATAACAACCAAACTACCTTCAAGATCAAACTTTCTAAGTTTCCGATCTAATAAACACCAATAAACTTAAGTCCTAGCATGCCAACCTTGCTTAAATTCTGGCCATACTACCACTCAACAAGCTCACAACAGCAAGGACTAGCTAACCACAGGAAACTAAGGCCGCCACTCAGCCGGACGCGCAGCCACAGGCGGCGGCGAGTGGGCCCCACGCGCCACCCCAAACTTCCGAATTAGGAGAAACTCACAACAGCAAAGTTGAAGCTTGAAGCAAGGGGAACAACTTTCATACCTGAGACTTCGACCAAAAATGGCTGGAACCGACCGAAAACTGCCCCGAAAACAGTAACCACAAACAAACCCCAAAACCTGCAAATCCGGTACCCAAACTTGATTTCTAGGTCACTAAAGAGGCATGAACATCCCTAGAAGAGAGAGGGAAGCAAGACTCACCTATACTTGGCCGGAAACGGCGTCGAAATAGCCGGTTTTTCGGCGGGACAGCAACAGCTCCACCGCTTTGTGGTGGCTTCCAGGTGGCGGGACAGCGGCTGGAACTGCTCCAGAAATGGAGAGGGCAGTTGTGGGGTTCGAACGGAACCGGCGGCGTCCGGTTTGCTGGCCAGAGGAAGGAGAACCCGGTTGAAGAAAGTGAAGGCTCGGGGAGCTTGGGGAAGAGTAGAGAGGGAAGAGAGAAAACTGAAATTAGGGCTTCTAATTAACACTCCCACACAATTTTCTACTTATACTCTTTCTAAACCCGGAAACAAACTTCCTCTGACCATAACTTTCTCATACGACCTCCGTTTCAAGTGTGCCGCATGTTTACGAACTCGTAGCGATAAACTCTACAACTTTAATGAAGGAAGTTTTCGGAGATAACTTACGGAAAATAAAGTCAACTTTTGGCCTCTTAAAAGTCAGCCAAAAAGTCAACCGAATAAAAATAAAAGAAACTAGCATCTAAAAATTCCGGAGTATTACAGACCTCTTGGCCACGCCGATGCCTCATGGTTTTGCTACCGGACGGGATTTGAAATTTGACCGATAGCTTGAGAGAGGAGGACCGACGACAGTTGTTGGTTAAAGGTTAATTTTCCAGGGCAGCCGGATTGTAAGGCATGGTCGGATTCGCTGATCGCTTTCCTGAGTTTTGCTTTTCTTCATCTGAAATTTTCAGATCTTGTGGCTCACAGTGAGGCTAAGACGGTTGGGCAGATTGATGATGGTGGTGAGGATCTAACGGGCTTGGAGTTTGCTGGTGTTTGTGTAGCTGTTGTGGATCTCGTCAGACTGTGATGGTGACGTTGTTGGACAACTCTGTGAGATTTCGTGGAGGTAGTGACGGAGATGATGAGACGGTCTAGGACGGGCAGCGGTCGGTGAGGGAGGCTGGTTTTGGTGGTGGCTGGCACGGGTCAACCTTCAACTGGGCCTTCAGCTGGGCTTTCTGTTAAGGTGGTTTTGGTTTCTAAGTTGGGCTAGGGTTTGGGTTTTTTTGCCGTAGTCCAATTTTAAGTATTTAGCTAGTCTATTTACAGTAATTCCTTTTGTTAGGAACCTAAGCATTTGTGTGTCTAGTATTTCTTGCTTTTCTACTAGAAATAAGTGAACGGAATCTTTGTGATGAATGGTGCTAGCATGCCACGTCCTTAACTTGCCCAAATGTTTGGCAAGGGAATGCATGTATCTGTGTCATTCTAACTTGAGTATCAATGAATTTGCCGTATGGTTTTACCTGTCAAAAAAAATAAAAAATTTCGTCAATACAGATGAGCCATTCCGGTTGGTGTAATATATAGTGTTTTTCCCACACCAGTAAGTTTGGGCGTGCAAAGTCTCTTTTAGTTGTTACAGGCGTGCCACCACGCGGACACGGAATGTAGTAGTTGTAGTAGCGGGATGCGCTTAGTCTTCTGCTTCTAATCAAGCGACTGAGGATGGAGAGAGCACCAACTCCACCGTAGGATTCTTCAGATTCGCCTTGCGTACTGGGCAAGGACTTACAGTAGTGCGCCTGAGCGTCACAATATCGATACTCGATGTGAGATCGAGCAGAGCTTCAACTGG
Source organism: Fragaria vesca subsp. vesca (assembly GCF_000184155.1). Lineage (NCBI taxonomy): Eukaryota > Viridiplantae > Streptophyta > Magnoliopsida > Rosales > Rosaceae > Fragaria > Fragaria vesca. Next base: position 5,454,676 of record NC_020492.1, read on the forward strand.
AAATGAAGGGAAAAAAGACAAAGCTCCGAGGAGCGTACAGGGAAATGAAAGCAAAGCTCCGGGGAGCGTCTGGAGGTTCAACTGTGTTGAGAGTTGTATTGTATTTTGTTGAGTTGTTGAGTGTGTGTGTGTAGAGAGAGTCTCCTCGAACTCCTTTATATAGAGTTATTTTAGAGCCACAGGTATTGGCCCAAAGCATGTCAAAGACTTGTAGAAGTCTTCAACGTTGAGACATTGTAGGCCAGAATGATCATCACCTTTGATATGATTCTGCTAGAGGACGCCAACACATTTATGGATATGCATGAAACTTGGCGTGATCGGTCATAGACTCCTTGTTGAATGCAATGAAGGATGTAGCTAGCTCATCTGCTTAACCTTTCATTCCACGTCCAACAATGCATAATTATCCAATGAGCAACATGGATAAGTTAGCTACTTGATAACTATTACGTCTAGTATCCCATGCAAACTCTATCTGTAGCACACGAACTCCACACTTCGCTCGCATACAGGACTTCGTAGACAATTAAATGTTTGACCGAGTCAACCCTTTGTTTGTAGCATGCGAACTCCTTTGCATGCATTGCAATTGCAGTCCATGTCCAATACTTCTAGGCGAAGTCCTCCTCTACTTCACATGCAACAATCTCGCATGCAACCTCTATTCTTCACATGCATATAGACTCCACTATCAATTAAACATTGGACCCAGTCAACTTGAATACCTTGCGTCTCCTAGTCCTTCTATGCGAAGTCTCCTCCTCTCACGCGAACTGTATATTTATCTCGCATGACTTTGTTGGCGGGCCATCACTTGTTTACCTAATACATCGGGCTCGCCGGTGTGGACCGTGAATTTAACTAATATTCACATAGACAATTACTATTCAGTAAAATATTAATTTGGGTGTAAACATTGCCCCCCAGCCTCAAAGTCATGAATGTCAAGAATGACTGAAAAGGTTTATGTTCATGTTGCTCCAAAACCACTGGTATTGGCTCGGCTCATACATCAAATGAATGAGTAACAAGCCTGTGAATAGGCTCTAAAACTCAAGTACCAAACATCAAAGTAATGCAGAGAAGCTATTGTATAATTCGACTAGTACCACATTAATCAACGATCAATGAATTGAATATAGGTACCTTAGCACTGAAAGATAACTTGCGCTTCGCTTGCCCTGCTTTTGAAGACATGGTGCCATGCATGCACCTCGAGCAGATAATGTCTTCGAAGAGATGTAGCTCGAATGAATGTGTCTTGAACAGATATACCTCAAGTGGATATATTTGGAAAGGAAGCGTATAACCTCGAAGGGATGTACCTTGAGTAGACGTTCGTTTTGAATGGATTCAAAATGTCCTTCGCTTGAGCTCTTGTCCCAACGNGGCCCCCCCCCCCCCCCCCCCCCCCAAACCCAATGAGAGTTAAAACGAAATTTAGAGGCCACAGGTGTTGGCCTAGATAATGACCAAGACATTTGAAGAATGTCTAAAGTTTGAAGAATTTGGAACACATCTCTACTATCCCATGTGTGCCCCCCCCCCCCCCCCCCCCCCCCCCCCCCCCCCACCCGTTTTGATGTTTGTTGGACAATACTTGGGAAGAACGAAGGACATCAAAACTGTAGTATGCCCCTCAGTGAAGGAGTTGTGGTACCGTGCATCATTGAAGTTAGCAAACACTAAAAAAGGTCGTGGATCGGCCTTGAGTAGATCCCGGTGTATGAATAAATGTACACAAAACTTGTATGGATGCCCCCCAGTAAAGAAAAGCATGCTGCAAGGTTATGAAAACACATTGAAAAATCACATTGCAAATTCGCGCGTATCCTAACTTCTCTGCATTCAAACTGCCATAACTCTCTCCAGGAATGTCGAAATGACGAACCGTTAAATTCTCTGGAAAATAGATATCCAGGGCTTTCTGTTGATATAAGGCTCGCCTGCTGGTTTGTCACACCCCAACTCAAATATTTTAAGAAAATATGGTTCTTTTCTGAGTAAAGATGTGAATAACTTCAACTTATCAAGGATAAGAAAACCTTGGACAAGTAAAAGTTATATAAGAACCCTTGAATCAGAGGTAACTTAATGGAGTAAACTTCATAAATATTGTTCTTACAGCAAACAGGAAAGAAAGCTTATAAACTAAGCTTTATTACACAAATAGAAATTTAAAAAAAAACAGCAAGCCATAGTTTACTCCTCCTAGACTTCATCCCTTCTAGGTATTAAGTTTTTATCCCTCAAAGAGTAACATCTGCACAAATTCATAAAGGGGTGAGCCATAAACTCAGTAGAGCAAATCTCATGTCATTTCAATAAACAAATAGTGTATGCACATATACAGATTAAGTTTTCAAATTGGTACTCTTGTACTATCCTTGGTCACCAGTGTCTTCTTGTCATAATAGAGATCATTTTATCAATTTGAAATTGAATGGGCTTCTCTCCCTGTTTGTATACAAAAGGCTGACATAGCTGGTCCCTTTCAAGTGATAGACTCAACCCCATAACTTCATTCATTCAACATAGGATCAAATAATAATATGATGTTGAGCTAAACATAATAACCATCTTTAACAAATAACATGTACAATTCCAAAGCAAGATAACAAGATTATAAAACAGAGAGATTCCCCATAACTTCCCCTACCTCAAACCTGTTTTACCAAAACTGAAATTTCACTATTAGATACTAGTACTTTGCTTCATATCTGCATTAGTTTCTTTCTTCTTCTAACTTTTCTCTATGTTTCTGAACTCTACTTTTTTTTATTTCCTCAGGTGAATACTTCTATTTATAGTAGGAAAAGTAATCAGCCACCTGTAGCTTCCCTAGCCTATCTTAGTTAGACACTTATCCTTCTAACTGTTAATTTGCTGCCACCTATTAATGTAAAAACACTTGAAGTTTATCTTCAAGTGCCAGCAGTTGTTGTTAAACTTGATGCCCAAGTTTAAGCTGCTGTACTCAGCAGGTAAATGCAATCCACAAGTTTGATTGAGGTTTTCAGACTTTCACTTGTGATTGGCTGCATGTAGTCATGTGTTAAGCATAAGCTAGCAAGTAGGTGAATCAGCATTTCAAATAAGACAAAGCAGCAATCCAAAAATAATTTAATAATAATAATAATAATAATAATTAATTTTTTTTTTTTTTTTTTTAGTTTTGAGGTTTCACATGGTTCTTCCTTGATCATTCCAGTTTAATCCGAGAAGTTGACTGTCCAATAGTGCCAGTTGCAACTTTCAGCATTGTGACTTGCACTGAGATTCCCTTTCGCTGGCAGTAACTCTAAGACATGTGGAATGCCTGCTGTATTGTCTCTAGGCCTCAGGGATAGGCTTCTAAGTAAAGTTTAAGCCTTTTGTAGGCAAAAACGTTGTCTTGCATTTCAACCAAATTAAGGTTCAACTGTGTTGAGAGTTGTATTGTATTTTGTTGAGTTGTTGAGTGTGTGTGTAGAGAGAGTCTCCTCGAAGTCCTTTATATAGAGTTATTTTAAGGCCACAGATATTGGCCCAAAGCATGTCAAAGACATGTAAAAGTCTTCAACGTTGAGACATTGTAGGCCAGAAGGATCATCACCTTTGATATGATTCTGCTAGAGGACGCCAACACATTTATGGATATGCATGAAACTTAGCGTGATCGGTCATAGACTCCTTGTTGAATGCAATGAAGGATGTAGCTAGCTGGTCTTCTTAACCTTTCATTCCACGTCCAAAAATGCATAATTATCCAATGAGCAACATGGATAAGTTAGCTACTTGATAACTATTACGTCTAGTATCCCATGCAAACTCTATCTGTAGCACACGAACTCCGCACTTCGCTCGCATACAGGACTTCGTAGACAATTAAATGTTTGACCGAGTCAACCCTTTGTTTGTAGCATGCGAACTCCTTTGCGTGCATTGCAATTGCAATCCATGTCCAAGACTTCTAGGCGAAGTCCTCCTCTACTTCGCATGCAACTATCTCGCATGCAACCTCTATTCTTGGCATGCATATAGACTCCACCATCAATTAAACATTGGACCAAGTCAACTTGAATACCTTGCGTCTCCTAGTCCTTCTATGCGAAGTCTCCTCCTCTCACGCGAACTGTACATTTAGCTCGCATGACTTTGTTGGCGGGTCATCGGGCTCGCCGGTGTGGACCATGAATTTAACTAACATTCACATAGACAATTATTTTCCAGTAAAATATTAATTTGGGTGTAAACATATAGAAGCTGTTTATATTGTATTGGCAGTGACGGTGTTATGGGAAAATAAAAAATGGGTCTGGATGGCTTATGACTGCTACCCCTATACAATATAATTAATCAGAAAGGTCGCTCAAATCGGCCTATGTATATATATATATATATATATACGGCCGGATCAGACGTGCACGTCTGCACCGTCTTTAAAGTGCGGACGTCACTCCGTTCGCCACCGTACGGCACCGGCGAGGGCGCACCTCCACCCCAACGGACTCCAGCAGCGTCCCCGACCACTTTTCCTCCCCGGCGAGTCCGCCGAATTCCAGTTTTCTGGCGAGATCACCCAAAACTTCAAGCAACAACGATGTCGCCGGAAAACTGGAATTCGGCGGACTCGTCGGGGAGAAACAGTGGTCGTGGACGCTGCTGGAGTCCGTTGGGGTGGAAGTGCGCCCTCACTGGCGCCGTACGGTCACTACTAGGAAAAAAGGCTTAAGAGACAAAATTTTTCAAATTCGTCGCTTAAGTAACCACTTAAGAGACGAAATTATTTTTCGTCTCTTAAGTGAGCACTTATGAGACGAAACTGGTTTCCTCTCTTAAGTGAGTATACTTAAGGGACGAAATTGAAAAATTTCGTCTCTTAAGTGAGAGTTTATGTGACTCATGCGATGAAATTTTTTTCATCGCATCAGTTCTCACTCATGCGACGAAAATTTTTATTTCGTTGCATAGGTCATTTCTGTCAAAAAATTTGAATTTTTCACTCATGCGACGAAAATTGAAAAATTTCGTCACATAGGTCATTTCCGCCAAAAATTTTAAATTTTGAATCATTCCGCCAAAACTTTCCCTC
>NC_020492.1:5459938-5460705 GCF_000184155.1 Fragaria vesca subsp. vesca
AAAACTAAAAAACAAAATAAAAAAGAAACTGCAAAATAAATTTTTTTTATTTAAATTACAACATTTTTTTATTAAAAATGAAAATCAAATTAAATTAATTAAAATATTTTTTTATATATTGAAAACACTTAAGTGACGAAATATTTCGTCGCTTAAGTTGGAAATGTTCGTCGCATAAGTCTATGCGACGAATTTTTTTTCGTCGCTTAGGAGGCACTTATGCGACGAAATCTCTGTTCGTCGCTTAAGTTTAGCGATGAAACGTAATTCGTAGCTTAAGAGGAACATAAGCGACGAATATATATATATATACACGGAGCCGTTAAGAAGCGGATGTCCGCACTCGGCTTAAAGTGCTGACGTTCGTCCATTCTCCACCCTCCGACGTCGACGACCGCGCGCCTCCACCCCAGATGACTCCAGTAGCGTCCCCGACCACTTTCTCTCCCCGGTGAGTCTGTTCTTTTCCAGTTTTCCGGCGAGAATGATCTTGTTTGAAGTTTTGGGTGATCTCGCCAGAAAACTGGAAAAGAACGGACTAGTCGGGGAGGGAAAATGGTCGGGGACGCTGCTGGAGTCTTTTGGGGTAGAGGCGCGCCGTCGTCGGCACCGGAGGATGGAGAACGGAGGGACGTCCGCACTTTAAGGTCAGTGCGGACGTCCGCACTTTAAGGCCGATGCGGACGTCCGCTCTCGATCTTGCCTGTATACACACACACACACACACACACACACACACACACACACATATATATATATATACGGAG